>NW_026280393.1:0-10067 GCF_023373465.1 Oncorhynchus keta | reverse complement strand
GTCATTGTCATGTAGCCTGATGGTCCTGTAGCCTGATGGTCATGTAGTCTGATGGTCATGGTCATGTAGCCTGATGGTCAAGGTCATGTAGCTTGATGGTCATGTAGCCTGATGGTCATGTAGCCTGATGGCCCTGTAGCCTGATGGTCATGGTCATGTAGCCTGATGGTCATGTAGTCTGATGGTCATGGTCATGTAGCCTGATGGTCCTGTAGCCTGATGGTCATGGTCATGTAGCCTGATGGTCCTGTAACCTGATGGTCATGTAGCCTGATGGTCATGTAGCCTGATGGTCATGTAGCCTGATGGTCATGTAGTCTGATGGTCATGGTCATGTAGCCTGATGGTCATTGTCATGTAGCCTGATGGTCAAGGTCATGTAGCCTGATGGTCATTGTCATGTAGCCTGATGGTCATTGTCATGTAGCCTGATGGTCATTGTCATGTATCCTGATGGTCAATGTCATGTAGCCTGATGGTCAAGGTCATGTAGCCTGATGGTCCTGTAGCCTGATGGTCAAGGTCATGTAGCTTGATGGTCATGTAGCCTGATGGTCATGTAGCCTGATGGCCCTGTAGCCTGATGGTCATGGTCATGTAGCCTGATGGTCATGTAGTCTGATGGTCATGTAGCCTGATGGTCCTGTAGCCTGATGGTCATGCAGTCTGATGGTCATGGTCATGTAGCCTGATGGTCCTGTAGCCTGATGGTCATGGTCATGTAGCCTGATGGTCATGTAGCCTGATGGTCATGTCGCCTGATGGTCATGGTCATGTAGCCTGATGGTCCTGTAGCCTGATGGTCATGTAGCCTGATGGTCATGGTCATGTAGCCTGATGGTCCTGTAGCCTGATGGTCATGTAGCCTGATGGTCATGTAGTCTGATGGTCATGTAGTCTGATGGTCATGTAGCCTGATGGTCATGTAGCCTGATGGTCATGGTCATGTAGCCTGATGGTCATTGTCATGTAGCCTGATGGTCAAGGTCATGTAGCCTGATGGTCATTGTCATGTAGCCTGATGGTCAAGGTCATGTATCCTGATGGTCAATGTCATGTAGCCTGATGGTCATTGTCATGTAGCCTGATGGCCATGTAGCCTGATGGTCATTGTCATGTAGCCTGATGGTCAAGGTCATGTAGCCTGATGGTCATTGTCATGTAGCCTGATGGTCATTGTCATGTAGCCTGATGGTCAAGGTCATGTAGCCTGATGGTCAAGGTCATGTAGCCTGATGGTCATTGTCATGTAGCCTGATGGTCAAGGTCATGTAGCCTGATGGTCATATTCATGTAGCCTGATGGTAATTGTCATGTAGCCTGATGGTCAATGTCATGTAGCCTGATGGTCAAGGTCATGTAGCCTGATGGTCAAGGTAATGTAGCCTGATGGTCATTGTCATGTAGCCTGATGGTCAAGGTCATGTAGCCTGATGGTCAAGGTCATGTAGCCTGATGGTCATTGTCATGTAGCCTGATGGTCAAGGTCATGTAGCCTGATGGTCATGTACCTGATGGTCATGTAGCCTGATGGTCATGTAACCTGATGGTCATGTAGCCTGATGGTCAAGGTCATGTAGCCTGATGGTCAATGTCATGTAGCCTGATGGTCAAGGTCATGTAGCCTGATGGTCAAGGGTCATGTAGCCTGATGGTCATGTAGCCTGATGGTCATGTAGCCTGGATGGTCATGTAACCTGATGGTCATGTAGCCTGATGGTCATGTAGCCTGATGGTCATGTATGTACCTGGGATGGTCATGTAACCTGATGGTCATGTAGCCTGATGGTCAAGGTCATGTAGCCTGATGGTCAAGGGTCATGTAACCTGATGGTCATGTAGCCTGTCATGTAGCCTGATGGTCATGTAACCTGGATGGTCATGTAGCCTTGGATGGTCATGTAGCCTGATGGTCAAGGTCATGGAGCCTGATGGTCAATGGTCATGTAGCCTGATGGTCAAGGTAGCCTGATGGTCAAGGGTCATGTAGCCTGATGGTCATTGTTGTAGCCTGGATGGTCCTGTAGCCTGATGGTCATGTAGCCTGATGGTCAAGTAGCCTGATGGTGGTCATGTAGCCTGATGGTCAATGTCATGTAGCCTGATGGTCAAGGTCATGTAGCCTGATGGTCAAGGTCATGTAGCCTGATGGTCAAGTCATGTAGCCTGATGGTCAATGTCATGTAGCCCTGATGGTCAATGTCATGTAGCCTGATGGTCAAGGTCATGTAGCCTGATGGTCATTGTCATGTAGCCTGATGGTCAAGGTCATGTAGCCTGGATGGTCAATGTCATGTAGCCTGATGGTCATTGTCATGTAGCCTGATGGTCATGTAGCCTGGATGGTCATTGCCTGATGGTCAATGTCATGTAGCCTGATGGTCAAGCCTGATGGTCATGTCATGTAGCCTGATGGTCAATGTCATGTAGCCTGATGGTCATGTCATGCCTGATGGTCAATGTCATGTAGCCTGATGGTCAAGGTCATGTAGCCTGATGGTCAATGTCATGTAGCCTGATGGTCATTGTCATGTAGCCTGATGGTCAATGTCATGTAGCCTGATGGTCAATGTCATGTAGCCTGATGGTCAAGGTCATGGAGCCTGATGGTCAATGTCATGTAGCCTGATGGTCAAGGTCATGGAGCCTGATGGTCAATGTCATGTAGCCTGATGGTCATGGTCATGTAGCCTGATGGTCATGTCAACCTGATGGTCATTGTATGTAGCCTGATGGTCAATGTAACCCTGATGGTCATGTCATGCCTGATGGTCAAGGTCATGTCCTGATGGTCAATGGTCATGTAGTCAATGTCATGTAGCCTGATGGTCAATGTCATGTAGCCTGATGGTCATGTAACCTGATGGTCATGTAACCTGATGGTCATGTAGCCTGATGGTCAAGGTCATGTAGCCTGATGGTCAATGTCATGTAGCCTGATGGTCAATGTCATGTAGCCTGATGGTCAAGGTCATGTAGCCTGATGGTCAATGTCATGTAGCCTGATGGTCATGTAACCTGATGGTCAAGGTCATGTAGCCTGATGGTCAAGGTCATGTAGCCTGATGGTCAATGTCATGTAGCCTGATGGTCCATGGAGCCTGATGGTCAATGTCATGTAGCCTGATGGTCAAGGTCATGTAGCCTGATGGTCATGTAACCCTGATGGTCATGTAGCCTGATGGTCAAGGTCATGTAGCCTGATGGTCAATGTCATGTAGCTGTCATGTGAGGTCCTGATGGTCAAGGTCATGTAGCCTGATGGTCAAGGTCATGGTCAGCCTGATGGTCCTGAATGTCATGTAGCCTGATGGTCAAGGTCATGTAGCCTGATGGTCATGTGTCATGTAGCCTGATGGTCATGTAGCCTGATGGTCATGTAGCCTGATGGTCAAGGTCATGTAGCCTGATGGTCAAGGTCATGTAGCCTGATGGTCAATGTCATGTAGCCTGATGGTCATGTAGCCTGATGGTCATGGTCATGTAGCCTGATGGTCAAGGTCATGTAGCCTGATGGGCCTGATCATGTAGCCTGATGGTCATGTCATGTAGCCTGATGGTCATGTCATGTGCCTGATGGTCATGTAGCCTGATGGTCATGGTCATGTAGCCTGATGGTCAATGTCATGTAGCCTGATGGTCAATGTAGCCTGATGGTCATTGTCATGCCTGATGGTCAAGGTCATGTAGCCTGATGGTCAAGGTCATGTAGCCTGATGGTCATTGTCATGTAGCCTGATGGTCATTGTCATGTAGCCTGATGGTCATGTCATGTAGCCTGATGGTCATCATGTAGCCTGATGGTCAAGGTCATGTAGCCTGATGGTCAAGGTCATGTAGCCTGATGGTCATGTAGCCTGATGGTCATCATGTAGCCTGATGGTCATGTAGCCTGATGGTCATTGTCATGTAGCCTGATGGTCATGTAGTAGCCTGATGGTCATGTCATGTAGCCTGATGGTCATGTAGCCTGATGGTCAAGGTCATGTAGCCTGATGGTCAAGGTCATGTAGCCTGATGGTCATGTAACCTGATGGTCCCCTGATGGTCAAGGTCATGTAGCCTGATGGTCAAGGTCATGTAGCCTGATGGTCAAGGTCATGGAGCCTGATGGTCAAGGTCATGTAGCCTGATGGTCAAGGTCATGTAGCCTGATGGTCAAGGTCATGTAGCCTGATGGTCATTTGTCATGTAGCCTGATGGTCAAGGTCATGTAGCCTGATGGTCATGTCATGTAGCCTGATGGTCAAGGTCATGTAGCCTGATGGTCAATGTCATGTAGCCTGATGGTCAAGGTCATGTAGCCTGATGGTCAAGGTCATGTAGCCTGATGGTCATGATGGTCAAGGTCATGTAGCCTGATGGTCAATGTCTGTAGCTGATGCCTGATGGTCATGGTCATGTAGCCTGATGGTCATGGTCATGTAGCCTGATGGTCATTGTCATGTAGCCTGATGGTCAAGGTCATGTAGCCTGATGGTCATTGTCATGTAGCCTGATGGTCATTGTCATGTAGCCTGATGGTCAAGGTCATGTAGCCTGATGGTCATGGTCATGTCAGCCTGATGGTCATGTAGCCTGATGGTGAAGGTCATGTAGCCTGATGGTGAAGGTCATGTGGCCTGATGGTCAAGGTCATGTAGCCTGATGGTGAAGGTCATGTAGCCTGATGGTGAAAGGTCATGTAGCCTGATGGTCATTGTCATGTAGCCTGATGGTCATGTAGCCTGATGGTCATGTAGTCTGATGGTCAAGGTCATGTAGCCTGATGGTGAAGGTCATGTGGCCTGATGGTCTAGGTCATGTAGCCTGATGGTGAAGGTCATGTAGCCTGATGGTCATGTAGCCTGATGGTCAATGTCATGTAGCCTGATGTTCATTGTCACGCAGACTTTCTCCAAAATTCCCCGGTTTTCCTGAAAGGTATGAGGTTTCCCAGACGTCCTGCTGAATCCCTCCTGATTCCAGAACCTTCCAATCAGGATTTCTGGGGAAAACCCAAGGAATATATGGAAAGTCAGAATGGAAAGTCTCTTCCTGTGACTTGTTTAACAGGAAACGCACAAGAGGAAAAATAACTAGGAACAAAACCCTTATTTAATGAGGCTCTGAAAGAGAACAGACGGACACGACCAGAAAATGTCTGAGAACTGATATAAATATGATATAAAATGAGCCACTCGAGGAGGAATTTACCTCCCTCTCTCTCCCTTACTCCTCGTCCCCGTCCATTTCCCAGCCTGCATCTGCAGCTCCCGGGGGAACAGCTCTGGTGTTACAGACACACTAGCAGGTCATTAACGTTCTTAAACACAGCCTATTATTTATTATGTGAAATAACCCATCCAGGAGCCGTCCACACTGACCATATCTCTGCCACCCTAGGGGAGGAAGGGGGTCGGGGGTGGGGGTGGAGGGGGTCGGGTGAGAGGAGGGGAGAGGACACGAGAGGAGGAGGAACTGGCAAAATATTCCTCTGTTTTTGTGACCTGCAAAATATCATCTTTATAATTGATCTGGGCTTTTTACAGTCTGAAGCCATTATCCTTCACCACTTGGTATCTGTTACATCAAGATAGTTACACCGCTCTGGAGGGAGGGAGGGAGGGGGAGAGGGAGGGAGGGAGGGAGGGAGGGGGAGAGGGAGGGGAGGGAGGAGGGAGGGAGGGGGAGAGAGAGAGAGAGAGAGAGAGAGAGAGAGGGAGTGAGGGAGAGAGAGAGGAGGGAGGAGGGAGGGAGGGGAGGGATGGGGAGAGGGAGGGAGGGAGGGAGGGAGGGAGGGGGAGAGGGAGGAGGGAGGGAGGGAGGGAGGGAGGGAGGGAGGGAGGGGAGAGAGGGAGGGAGGGAGGGAGGGAGGGAGGGAGAGAGAGAGAGAGAGAGGGAGAGAGGAGAGGGAGAGGGGAGGGAGGAGGGAGAGAGAGAGAGGGAGGAGGGAGGGAGGGAGGGGGAGGGAGGGGGGGAGAGAGGAGAGGGAGAGGGAGGAGAGGGAGGAGGGGAGAGAGAGAGAGGGAGGGAGGGAGGAGGGAGGGAGGGAGAGGGAGGAGGGAGAGAGAGAGGGAGGAGGGAGGGGAGAGAGAGGGAGGGAGAGAGAGAGAGAGAGGGGAGACAGAGAGAGAGACAGAGAGAGAGAGAGAGAGAGACAGAGACAGAGAGAGAGAGAGACAGACACAGAGAGAGAGACAGGGACAGAGAGAGACAGAGAGAGAGAGACAGAGAGAGACAGAGACAGAGAGAGAGACAGAGAGACACAGAGAGAGACAGAGAGAGAAGAGAAAGAGACAGAGAGTGCGCGAGAGAGAGAGTGTTGGGAGAATGGTATGTTATCTTCAAAATATATTTCAACAGAATGAATCGTGACTGATTGGGGTCAAAATATCAAAAGACTGCGTTAAGCTCAATTTCCCTGTTCCTCTCTTGCCACTTCCTGTGTCCATCTCTCTCTCTCTGTCTCTCTCTCTCTCTCTCTCTCTCTCTCTCTGTCTCTCTCCCTCTCTGTCTCTCTGTGTCTCTCTGTGTCTCTCGCTCTCTCGTCTCTGTCTCTCTCTCTCTCTCTCTCTCTCTCTCTCTCTCTCTCTGCTCTCTCTCTCTCTCTCCTCTGTCTCTGTCTCTGTCTCTCTCTCTCTCTCTTCTCTGTCTCTCTCTGTCTCTCTCTCTCTGTCTCTGTCTCTGTCTCTCTGTCTCTGTCTCTGTCTCTGTCTCTCTGTCTCTGTCTCTGTCTCTCTGTCTCTGTCTCTCTCTCTCTCTCTGTCTCTCTCTCTCTCTCTCTCTCTCTCTCTCTCTCCTCTCTCTCTCTCTCTCTCACTGTCGCTTCGTCACGGCAACAGCTTATCGTTCTGTCGCTGACTCATCGCCCGGAGCCATTCCTATTGGTCCGTCATTTTACAGGGCCTGAAGCAGAGGAATAGATTTAGTAAATACTGTTCCTGTGGTCTGAGGTGGGTTCAGTCCTTTACTACTGTTATAATGGTCTGAGGTGGGTTCAGTCCTTTCTGCTGTTATAATGGTCTGAGGTGGGTTTCCCTTTAGTCCTCCTCTACTGTTATAATGGTCTGAGTGTGGTTCAGTCCTCCACTACTGTTATAATGGTCTGAGGTGGGTTCAGTCCTTTACTACTCTACTGTTATAATGGTCTGAGGTGGGTTCAGTCCTTTACTACTGTTATAATGGTCTGAGGTGGGTTCAGTCCTCCTCTACTGTTATAATGGTCTGAGGTGGGTTCAGTCCTCCTCTACTGTTATAATGGTCTGAGGTGGGTTCAGTCCTTTACTACTGTTATAATGGTCTGAGGTGGGTTCAGTCCTTTACTACTGTTATAATGGTCTGAGGTGGGTTCAGTCCTTTACTACTGTTATAATGGTCTGAGGTGGGTTCAGTCCTTTACTACTGTTATAATGGTCTGAGGTGGGTTCAGTCCTCCTCTACTGTTATAATGGTCTGAGGTGGGTTCAGTCCTCCTCTACTGTTATAATGGTCTGAGGTGGGTTCAGTCCTTTACTACTCTACTGTTATAATGGTCTGAGGTGGGTTCAGTCCTTACTACTGTTATAATGGTCTGAGGTGGGTTCAGTCCTCCTCTACTGTTATAATGGTCTGAGGTGGGTTCAGTCCTCCTCTACTGTTATAATGGTCTGAGGTGGGTTCAGTCCTCCTCTACTGTTATAATGGTCTGAGGTGGGTTCAGTCCTTTACTACTGTTATAATGGTCTGAGGTGGGTTCAGTCCTCCTCTACTGTTATAATGGTCTTGAGGTGGGTTCAGTCCTCCTCTACTGTTATAATGGTCTTGAGGTGGGTTCAGTCCTCCTCTACTGTTATAATGGTCTGAGGTGGGTTCAGTCCTCCTCTACTGTTATAATGGTCTTGAGGTGGGTTCAGTCCTCCTCTACTGTTATAATGGTCTGAGGTGGGTTCAGTCCTCTACTACTCTACTGTTATAATGGTCTGAGGTGGGTTCAGTCCTTTACTACTGTTATAATGGTCTGAGGTGGGTTCAGTCCTCCTCTACTGTTATAATGGTCTGAGGTGGGTTCAGTCCTCCTACTACTGTTATAATGAGTCTGAGGTGGGTTCAGTCCTCCACTAAAGTTATAATGGTCTGAGGTGGGTTCAGCCCTCCTACTACTGTTATAATGGTCAGAGGTGGGTTCAGTCCTATACTACTGTTATAATGGTCTGAGGTGGGTTCAGTCCTCCACTACTGTTATAATGGTCTGAGGTGGGTTCAGTCCTCCTCTACTGTTATAATGGTCTGAGGTGGGTTCAGTCCTCCTCTACTGTTATAATGGTCTGAGGTGGGTTCAGTCCTCCTCTACTGTTATAATGGTCTGAGGTGGTTCAGTCCTTACTACTGTTATAATGGTCTGAGGTGGGTTCAGTCCTTTACTACTGTTATAATGGTCTGAGGTGGGTTCAGTCCTCCTCTACTGTTATAATGGTCTAGGTGGGAACACAGGGATGTTCAATCAGTGGGCTCTTCCTGACTGTGTAGGGAATAGGTGCCATTTGGGATGACTCCATTTCTCTTTGGTTTCAGAGAGGAGACGTGGCCACAGTGCCCCCATGGTCCCTAGACTAGACCCCGAGGAGAACCGCCTGGGTAAAGACCCATGTTTCCTAGACTGGTGTAGAGACAGAGAGGAGAACACAGGGATATTCAATCAGGGTAAAGACCTCATGGTTCCTAGACTGGTGTAGAGACAGAGAGGAGAACACAGGGATATTCAATCAGGTAAAGACCTATGGTTCCTAGACTGGTGTAGAGACATGAGAGGAGAACATATGGTCTGTCTGGGGAGGGGTAAAGACTCATGGTTCCTTGGTGACTGTGTAGGAGACAGAGAGGAGAATAAGCAGACATCAACCAGGGGTAAAGATCATGGTTCTTGGGACTGGTGTAGAAAGATAGAGGAGAACATAGGATATATTAACCAATCAAAGACCTATGGTTCCCGCAGACCGTGAGACAGAGAGGAGAACACAGGGATATTCAATCAGGGCAATGACTCATACGGTTCCTTTGTGACTGCGGTGAGACAGAGAGGAGAACATAGGGATATTCAATCAGGGTAAAGACTCATGGGTCCTAGACTGGTGCAGAGACAGAGAGGAGAACACAGGGATATTCAATCAGGGTAAAGACTCATGGTTCCTAGACTGGTGCAGAGACAGAGAGGACAAGTATGCTGATGATTTTGCAGGTTTTCCTACTTACAAAGCATGTAGAGGTCTGTAATTTTAAAAAATCATAGGTACACTTCAACTGTGAGAGACGGAATCTAAAACAAAAATCCAGAAAATCACATTGTATGATTTTTAAGTAATTAATTTGCATTTTATTGCATGACATAAGTATTTGATCACCTACCAACCAGTAAGAATTCCAGGCTCTCACAGACCTGTTAGTTTTCCTTTAAGGAAGCCCTCCTGTTCTCCACCTGTATTAACTGCACCTGTTTGAACTCGTTACCTGTATAAAAGACACCTGTCCACACACTCAATCAAACAGCTGTGTAAGGACACCAGGGATAAAATGTGTGTGTGTATGTGTGCTAGAGTGTGTGTGCTAGCGTGTGCTAGCGTGTGTGTGTGCTAGAGTGTGTGTGTGCGTATGCGTGTGTGTGTGCTAGAGTGTGTGTTTTAAAGTGTGTGTGCTAGAGTGTGTGTGTGCGTATGCATGTGTGTGTGCTAGAGTGTGTGTTTTAGAGTGTGTGCTTGAGTGTGTGTTTTAGAGTGTGTGCTTGAGTGTGTGTTTTAGAGTGTGGTTGCTAGAAGCCCTCCTGTTCTCCACTCATCACTTGTATTAACTGCACCTGTTTGAACTTGTTACCTGTATAAAATACATATATATTATTATATTATATTATTATATATATTATATATTATAACATGTTTCTAATCATACAGTGGAAGTATGTGAGCCCTTTGGAATAACCTGGATTTCTTAAAACTAATAACACACAAATTATTGTATTTTTCTTGTCTATATTGAATACGTAATTTAAATCGGGGCGGCAGGGTAGCCTAGTGGTTAGAGTGGAGAGGCGGCAGGGTAGCCTAGCGGTTAGAGTG
>NW_026280392.1:57500-155410 GCF_023373465.1 Oncorhynchus keta | reverse complement strand
AACGACAGAAAGTAACGTGATATTTGGTGAGAGGAAAAAAAGAAACCTCCCAGAGGGTTGAAAGGTTTTCCAGAGAGTCTGCCGGAGAGACAACAGAGGACAATGCATGCAGTGCTGTGGATCCTTTTTCCCCCGTGTGGCCACACTGGGTACTGCAACAAAGGCTGTCGTCTTCGACATCGTAGCCTGTGCAAATCAAACGTTCTGAAGGACACACAACAACAACAAAAAAAATCATAGAAACCCCCGTTTTTGTTTTTTTAGATCGCAGCAGCTCAGCAACGTTCTGTACGGAGAAGCTTGAAACAGATCTCAACGTCAGTGAAACAGATCTCAACGTCAGTGAAACAGATCTAAACGTCAGTGAAACAGATCTCAACGTCATGGGGAAACAGATCTCAACGTCAGTGAAACAGATCTCAACGTCAGTGAAACAGATCTCAACGTCAAGGGGAATGAGAACGTTCTGTATGGAGAAGCTTGAAACAGATCTCAACGTCAGTGAAACAGATCTCAACGTCAGTGAAACAGATCTCAACGTCAGTGAAACAGATCTAAACGTCAGTGAAACAGATCTCAACGTCAGTGAAACAGATCTCAACGTCAGGGGAGAGAGAACATTCTGTATGGAGAAGCTTGAAACAGATCTCAACGTCATGGGGAGAGAGAACGTTCTGTATGGAGAAGCTTGAAACAGATCTCAACGTCAGTGAAACAGATCTCAACGTCATGGGGAAACAGATCTCAACGTCAGGGGGAGAGAGAACATTCTGTATGGAGAAGCTTGAAACAGATCTCAACGTCATGGGGAGAGAGAACGTTCTGTATGGAGAAGCTTGAAACAGATCTCAACGTCAGTGAAACAGATCTCAACGTCAGTGAAACAGATCTCAACGTCAGTGAAACAGATCTCAACGTCAGGGGGAGAGAGAACATTCTGTATGGAGAAGCTTGAAACAGATCTCAACGTCATGGGGAGAGAGAACGTTCTGTATGGAGAAGCTTGAAACAGATCTCAACGTCAGTGAAACAGATCTCAACGTCAGTGAAACAGATCTCAACGTCAGGGGAGAGAGAACGTTTTGTATGGAGAAGCTTGAAACAGATCTCAACGTCAGTGAAACAGATCTCAACGTCAGTGAAACAGATCTCAACGTCAGGGGAGAGAGAACATTCTGTATGGAGAAGCTTGAAACAGATCTCAACGTCATGGGGAGAGAGAACGTTCTGTATGGAGAAGCTTGAAACAGATCTCAACGTCAGTGAAACAGATCTCAACGTCAGTGAAACAGATCTCAACGTCAGTGAAACAGATCTCAACGTCAGTGAAACAGATCTCAACGTCAGGGGGAGAGAGAACATTCTGTATGGAGAAGCTTGAAACAGATCTCAACGTCATGGGGAGAGAGAACGTTCTGTATGGAGAAGCTTGAAACAGATCTCAGCGTCAGGGGGAATGAGAACGTTCTGTACAGAGAAGCTTGAAACAGATCTCAACGTCAAGGGGAGAGAGAACGTTCTGTACAGAGAAGCTTGAAACAGATCTCAACGTCAAGGGGAATGAGAACGTTCTGTACGGAGAAGCTTGAAACAGATCTCAACGTCAGGGAGAAAGAGAACGTTCTGTACGGAGAAGCTTGAAACAGATCTCAACGTCAAGCGGAGAGAGAACGTTCTGTACGGAGAAGCTTGAAACAGATCTCAACGTCAGGGGGAATGAGAACGTTCTGTATGGAGAAGCTTGAAACAGATCTCAACGTCAGGGGGAGAGAGAACGTTCTGTATGGAGAAGCTTGAAACAGATCTCAACGTCAGGGGAGAGAGAACGTTCTGTACGGAGAAGCTTGAAACAGATCTCAACGTCAGGGAAACAGATCTCAACGTCAGGGGAGAGAGAACGTTCTGTACGGAGAAGCTTGAAACAGATCTCAACGTCAAGGGGAATGAGAACATTCTGTATGGAGAAGCTTGAAACAGATCTCAACGTCATGGGGAGAGAGAACGTTCTGTATGGAGAAGCTTGAAACAGATCTCAACGTCAGTGAAACAGATCTCAACGTCAGTGAAACAGATCTCAACGTCAGTGAAACAGATCTCAACGTCAGGGGGAGAGAGAACATTCTGTATGGAGAAGCTTGAAACAGATCTCAACGTCATGGGGAGAGAGAACGTTCTGTATGGAGAAGCTTGAAACAGATCTCAGCGTCAGGGGGAATGAGAACGTTCTGTACAGAGAAGCTTGAAACAGATCTCAACGTCAAGGGGAATGAGAACGTTCTGTACGGAGAAGCTTGAAACAGATCTCAACGTCAGGGAGAAAGAGAACGTTCTGTACGGAGAAGCTTGAAACAGATCTCAACGTCAAGCGGAGAGAGAACGTTCTGTACGGAGAAGCTTGAAACAGATCTCAACGTCAGGGGAATGAGAACGTTCTGTACAGAGAAGCTTGAAACAGATCTCAACGTCAGGGAGAAAGAGAACGTTCTGTACGGAGAAGCTTGAAACAGATCTCAACGTCAAGCGGAGAGAGAACGTTCTGTACGGAGAAGCTTGAAACAGATCTCAACGTCAGGGGGAATGAGAACGTTCTGTATGGAGAAGCTTGAAACAGATCTCAACGTCAGGGGGAGAGAGAACGTTCTGTATGGAGAAGCTTGAAACAGATCTCAACGTCAGGGGGAGAGAGAACGTTCTGTACGGAGAAGCTTGAAACAGATCTCAACGTCAGGGGGAATGAGAACGTTCTGTATGGAGAAGCTTGAAACAGATCTCAACGTCAGGGGGAGAGAGAACGTTCTGTATGGAGAAGCTTGAAACAGATCTCAACGTCAAGGGGAGAGAGAACGTTCTGTACGGAGAAGCTTGAAACAGATCTCAACGTCAAGGGAATGAGAACGTTCTGTACGGAGAAGCTTGAAACAGATCTCAACGTCAGGGGAGAGAGAACGTTCTGTATGGAGAAGCTTGAAACAGATCTCAACGTCAGGGGGAATGAGAACGTTCTGTATGGAGAAGCTTGAAACAGATCTCAACGTCAGGGGAGAGAGAACGTTCTGTATGGAGAAGCTTGAAACAGATCTCAACGTCATGGGGAGAGAGAACGTTCTGTACGGAGAAGCTTGAAACAGATCTCAACGTCAGGGGGAATGAGAACGTTCTCTACGGAGAAGCTTGAAACAGATCTCAACGTCATGGGGAGAGAGAACGTTCTGTACGGAGAAGCTTGAAACAGATCTCAACGTCAGGGGGAATGAGAACGTTCTGTACAGAGAAGCTTGAAACAGATCTCAACGTCAAGGGGAATGAGAACGTTCTGTACGGAGAAGCTTGAAACAGATCTCAACGTCAGGGGGAATGAGAACGTTCTGTATGGAGAAGCTTGAAACAGATCTCAACGTCAGGGGGAATGAGAACGTTCTGTACAGAGAAGCTTGAAACAGATCTCAACGTCAGGGGGAATGAGAACGTTCTGTATGGAGAAGCTTGAAACAGATCTCAACGTCAGGGGGAATGAGAACGTTCTGTACAGAGAAGCTTGAAACAGATCTCAACGTCAGGGGAATGAGAACGTTCTGTATGGAGAAGCTTAAAAACAGATCTCAACGTCAGGGGGAATGAGAACGTTCTGTACGGAGAAGCTTGAAACAGATCTCAACGTCAAGGGGAGAGAGAACGTTCTGTACGGAGAAGCTTGAAACAGATCTCAACGTCAGGGAAACAGATCTCAACGTCAGGGGAGAGAGAACGTTCTGTACGGAGAAGCTTGAAACAGATCTCAACGTCAAGGGAATGAGAACGTTCTGTACGGAGAAGCTTGAAACAGATCTCAACGTCAGGGGAGAGAGAACATTCTGTACGGAGAAGCTTGAAACAGATCTCAACGTCAGGGAAACAGATCTCAACGTCAGTGAAACAGATCTCAACGTCAGTGAAACAGATCTCAACGTCAGGGGAGAGAGAACATTCTGTATGGAGAAGCTTGAAACAGATCTCAACGTCATGGGGAGAGAGAACGTTCTGTATGGAGAAGCTTGAAACAGATCTCAACGTCAGGGGAATGAGAACGTTCTGTACAGAGAAGCTTGAAAAAGATCTCAACGTCAAGGGGAATGAGAACGTTCTGTACGGAGAAGCTTGAAACAGATCTCAACGTCAGGGGAATGAGAACGTTCTGTATGGAGAAGCTTGAAACAGATCTCAACGTCAAGGGGAGAGAGAACGTTCTGTACGGAGAAGCTTGAAACAGATCTCAACGTCAGGGGGAATGAGAACGTTCTGTACAGAGAAGCTTGAAACAGATCTCAACGTCTGGGAGAAAGAGAACGTTCTGTACGGAGAAGCTTGAAACAGATCTCAACGTCAAGGGAGAGAGAACGTTCTGTACGGAGAAGCTTGAAACAGATCTCAACGTCAGGGGGAATGAGAACGTTCTGTACGGAGAAGCTTGAAACAGATCTCAACGTCAGGGGAGAGAGAACGTTCTGTATGGAGAAGCTTGAAACAGATCTCAACGTCAGGGGAGAGAGAACGTTCTGTACGGAGAAGCTTGAAACAGATCTCAACGTCAAGGGGAATGAGAACGTTCTGTATGGAGAAGCTTGAAACAGATCTCAACGTCATGGGGAGAGAGAACGTTCTGTATGGAGAAGCTTGAAACAGATCTCAACGTCAGGGGGAGAGAGAACGTTCTGTATGGAGAAGCTTGAAACAGATCTCAACGTCAGGGGGAATGAGAACGTTCTGTACGGAGAAGCTTGAAACAGATCTCAACGTCATGGGGAGAGAGAACGTTCTGTATGGAGAAGCTTGAAACAGATCTCAACGTCAGTGAAACAGATCTCAACGTCAGTGAAACAGATCTCAACGTCAGTGAAACAGATCTCAACGTCAGTGAAACAGATCTCAACGTCAGTGAAACAGATCTCAACGTCAGTGAAACAGATCTCAACGTCAGTGAAACAGATCTCAACGTCAGTGAAACAGATCTCAACGTCATGGGGAAACAGATCTCAACGTCAGGGGGAGAGAGAACATTCTGTATGGAGAAGCTTGAAACAGATCTCAACGTCATGGGGAGAGAGAACGTTCTGTATGGAGAAGCTTGAAACAGATCTCAACGTCAGTGAAACAGATCTCAACGTCAGTGAAACAGATCTCAACGTCAGTGAAACAGATCTCAACGTCAGGTGAAACAGATCTCAACGTCATGGGGAGAGAGAACGTTCTGTATGGAGAAGCTTGAAACAGATCTCAACGTCAGTGAAACAGATCTCAACGTCAGTGAAACAGATCTCAACGTCAGGGGGAGAGAGAACATTCTGTATGGAGAAGCTTGAAACAGATCTCAACGTCATGGGGAGAGAGAACGTTCTGTATGGAGAAGCTTGAAACAGATCTCAACGTCAGTGAAACAGATCTCAACGTCAGTGAAACAGATCTCAACGTCAGTGAAACAGATCTCAACGTCAGTGAAACAGATCTCAACGTCAGGGGGAGAGAGAACATTCTGTATGGAGAAGCTTGAAACAGATCTCAACGTCATGGGGAGAGAGAACGTTCTGTATGGAGAAGCTTGAAACAGATCTCAACGTCAGTGAAACAGATCTCAACGTCAGTGAAACAGATCTCAACGTCAGGGGAGAGAGAACGTTCTGTATGGAGAAGCTTGAAACAGATATCAACGTCAGTGAAACAGATCTCAACGTCAGTGAAACAGATCTCAACGTCAGGGGAGAGAGAACATTCTGTATGGAGAAGCTTGAAACAGATCTCAACGTCATGGGGAGAGAGAACGTTCTGTATGGAGAAGCTTGAAACAGATCTCAACGTCAGGGGAGAGAGAACGTTCTGTATGGAGAAGCTTGAAACAGATCTCAACGTCAAGGGGAGAGAGAACGTTCTGTACGGAGAAGCTTGAAACAGATCTCAACGTCAGGGGGAATGAGAACGTTCTGTACAGAGAAGCTTGAAACAGATCTCAACGTCTGGGAGAAAGAGAACGTTCTGTACAGAGAAGCTTGAAACAGATCTCAACGTCAAGGGGAGAGAGAACGTTCTGTACGGAGAAGCTTGAAACAGATCTCAACGTCAGGGGAATGAGAACGTTCTGTATGGAGAAGCTTGAAACAGATCTCAACGTCAGGGGAGAGAGAACGTTCTGTATGGAGAAGCTTGAAACAGATCTCAACGTCAGGGGAGAGAGAACGTTCTGTACGGAGAAGCTTGAAACAGATCTCAACGTCAGGGAAACAGATCTCAACGTCAGGGGAGAGAGAACGTTCTGTACGGAGAAGCTTGAAACAGATCTCAACGTCAAGGGGAATGAGAACGTTCTGTACGGAGAAGCTTGAAACAGATCTCAACGTCAGGGGAGAGAGAACATTCTGTACGGAGAAGCTTGAAACAGATCTCAACGTCAGGGAAACAGATCTCAACGTCAGTGAAACAGATCTCAACGTCAGTGAAACAGATCTCAACGTCAGGGGAGAGAGAACATTCTGTATGGAGAAGCTTGAAACAGATCTCAACGTCATGGGGAGAGAGAACGTTCTGTATGGAGAAGCTTGAAACAGATCTCAGCGTCAGGGGGAATGAGAACGTTCTGTACAGAGAAGCTTGAAACAGATCTCAACGTCAAGGGGAATGAGAACGTTCTGTATGGAGAAGCTTGAAACAGATCTCAACGTCATGGGGAGAGAGAACGTTCTGTACGGAGAAGCTTGAAACAGATCTCAGCGTCAGGGGGAATGAGAACGTTCTGTACAGAGAAGCTTGAAACAGATCTCAACGTCAAGGGGAATGAGAACGTTCTGTACGGAGAAGCTTGAAACAGATCTCAACGTCAGGGAGAAAGAGAACGTTCTGTACGGAGAAGCTTGAAACAGATCTCAACGTCAAGCGGAGAGAGAACGTTCTGTACGGAGAAGCTTGAAACAGATCTCAACGTCAGGGGGAATGAGAACGTTCTGTATGGAGAAGCTTGAAACAGATCTCAACGTCAGGGGGAGAGAGAACGTTCTGTATGGAGAAGCTTGAAACAGATCTCAACGTCAGGGGGAGAGAGAACGTTCTGTACGGAGAAGCTTGAAACAGATCTCAACGTCATGGGGAGAGAGAACGTTCTGTATGGAGAAGCTTGAAACAGATCTCAACGTAAGGGGAGAGAGAACGTTCTGTATGGAGAAGCTTGAAACAGATCTCAACGTCAAGGGGAGAGAGAACGTTCTGTACAGAGAAGCTTGAAACAGATCTCAACGTCAAGGGGAATGAGAACGTTCTGTACGGAGAAGCTTGAAACAGATCTCAACGTCAGGGGGAGAGAGAACGTTCTGTACGGAGAAGCTTGAAACAGATCTCAACGTCAGGGGGAATGAGAACGTTCTGTATGGAGAAGCTTGAAACAGATCTCAACGTCAGGGGGAGAGAGAACGTTCTGTATGGAGAAGCTTGAAACAGATCTCAACGTCATGGGGAGAGAGAACGTTCTGTACGGAGAAGCTTGAAACAGATCTCAACGTCAGGGGGAATGAGAACGTTCTGTATGGAGAAGCTTGAAACAGATCTCAACGTCATGGGGAGAGAGAACGTTCTGTACGGAGAAGCTTGAAACAGATCTCAACGTCAGGGGGAATGAGAACGTTCTGTACAGAGAAGCTTGAAACAGATCTCAACGTCAAGGGGAATGAGAACGTTCTGTACGGAGAAGCTTGAAACAGATCTCAACGTCAGGGGGAAAGAGAACGTTCTGTACGGAGAAGCTTGAAACAGATCTCAACGTCAGGGGGAAAGAGAACGTTCTGTACGGAGAAGCTTGAAACAGATCTCAACGTCAGGGGGAATGAGAACGTTCTGTATGGAGAAGCTTGAAACAGATCTCAACGTCAGGGGGAATGAGAACGTTCTGTACAGAGAAGCTTGAAACAGATCTCAACGTCAGGGGAATGAGAACGTTCTGTATGGAGAAGCTTAAAACAGATCTCAACGTCAGGGGGAATGAGAACATTCTGTACGGAGAAGCTTGAAACAGATCTCAACGTCAAGGGGAGAGAGAACGTTCTGTACGGAGAAGCTTGAAACAGATCTCAACGTCAACGGGGGGAGAGAGAACGTTCTGTACGGAGAAGCTTGAAACAGATCTCAACGTCAAGGGGAATGAGAACGTTCTGTACGGAGAAGCTTGAAACAGATCTCAACGTCAGGGGAGAGAGAACATTCTGAAGAAGCGTCTCAACGTGGGAAACAGATCACAACGAGAAACTTGAAACAGAAACAGATCTCAACGTCAGGGGAGAGAGAACATTCTGTAAGAAGCTTGAAACAGATCTCAACGTCATGGGGAGAGAGAACGTTCTGTATGGAGAAGCTTGAAACAGATCTCAACGTCAGGGGAATGAGAACGTTCTGTACAGAGAAGCTTGAAAAAGATCTCAACGTCAAGGGGAATGAGAACGTTCTGTACGGAGAAGCTTGAAACAGATCTCAACGTCAGGGGAATGAGAACGTTCTGTATGGAGAAGCTTGAAACAGATCTCAACGTCAAGGGGAGAGAGAACGTTCTGTACGGAGAAGCTTGAAACAGATCTCAACGTCAGGGGGAATGAGAACGTTCTGTACAGAGAAGCTTGAAACAGATCTCAACGTCTGGGAGAAAGAGAACGTTCTGTACGGAGAAGCTTGAAACAGATCTCAACGTCAAGGGGAGAGAGAACGTTCTGTACGGAGAAGCTTGAAACAGATCTCAACGTCAGGGGAATGAGAACGTTCTGTACGGAGAAGCTTGAAACAGATCTCAACGTCAGGGGAGAGAGAACGTTCTGTATGGAGAAGCTTGAAACAGATCTCAACGTCAGGGGAGAGAGAACGTTCTGTACGGAGAAGCTTGAAACAGATCTCAACGTCAAGGGAATGAGAACGTTCTGTATGGAGAAGCTTGAAACAGATCTCAACGTCAGGGGAGAGAGAACGTTCTGTATGGAGAAGCTTGAAACAGATCTCAACGTCAAGGGAGAGAGAACGTTCTGTACGGAGAAGCTTGAAACAGATCTCAACGTCAGGGGGAAAGAGAACGTTCTGTACGGAGAAGCTTGAAACAGATCTCAACGTCAGGGGGAGAGAGAACGTTCTGTACGGAGAAGCTTGAAACAGATCTCAACGTCAGGGGGAATGAGAACGTTCTGTATGGAGAAGCTTGAAACAGATCTCAACGTCAGGGGAGAGAGAACGTTCTGTATGGAGAAGCTTGAAACAGATCTCAACGTCATGGGGAGAGAGAACGTTCTGTACGGAGAAGCTTGAAACAGATCTCAACGTCAGGGGGAGAGAGAACGTTCTGTACGGAGAAGCTTGAAACAGATCTCAACGTCATGGGGAGAGAGAACGTTCTGTATGGAGAAGCTTGAAACAGATCTCAACGTCAGGGGAGAGAGAACGTTCTGTATGGAGAAGCTTGAAACAGATCTCAACGTCAGGGGAATGAGAACGTTCTGTACAGAGAAGCTTGAAACAGATCTCAACGTCAGGGGAATGAGAACGTTCTGTATGGAGAAGCTTGAAACAGATCTCAACGTCAGGGGGAATGAGAACGTTCTGTACAGAGAAGCTTGAAACAGATCTCAACGTCAGGGGGAATGAGAACGTTCTGTATGGAGAAGCTTGAAACAGATCTCAACGTCAGGGGAATGAGAACGTTCTGTACGGAGAAGCTTGAAACAGATCTCAACGTCAAGGGGAATGAGAACGTTCTGTACGGAGAAGCTTGAAACAGATCTCAACGTCAGGGGGAATGAGAACGTTCTGTACAGAGAAGCTTGAAACAGATCTCAACGTCAGAGGAACGGTAAGAAGCTTGAAACAGATCTCAACGTACGGAGAAGCTTGAAACAGATCTCAACGTCAAGGGGAGAGAGAACGTTCTGTACGGAGAAGCTTGAAACAGATCTCAACGTCAGGGGAGAGAGAACGTTCTGTACGGAGAAGCTTGAAACAGATCTCAACGTCAAGGGGAATGAGAACGTTCTGTACGGAGAAGCTTGAAACAGATCTCAACGTCAGGGGAGAGAGAACGTTGAAACAGATCTCTGGGGAGAGAGAACGTGGGAGAAGCTTGAAACAGATCTCAACGTCATGGGAGAGAGAGAACGTTCTGTATGGAGAAGCTTGAAACAGATCTCAACGTCAGGGGAATGAGAACGTTCTGTAGGAGAAGCTTGAAACAGATCTCAACGTCAGGGGAATGAGAACGTTCTGTACGGAGAAGCTTGAAACAGATCTCAACGTCAGGGGGAGAGAGAGAACGAAACAGATCTCAACGTCATGGGGAGAGAGAACGTGTATGGAGAAGCTTGAAACAGATCTCAACGTCATGGGGAGAGAGAACGTTCTGTACGGAGAAGCTTGAAACAGATCTCAACGTCAGTGAAACAGATCTCAACGTCTGGGAGAAAGAGAACGTTCTGTATGGAGAAGCTTGAAACAGATCTCAACGTCATGGGGAGAGAGAACGTTCTGTATGGAGAAGCTTGAAACAGATCTCAACGTCAAGGGGAGAAGAACGTTCTGTATGGAGAAGCTTGAAACAGATCTCAACGTCAGGGGGAATGAGAACGTTCTGTATGGAGAAGCTTGAAACAGATCTCAACATCAAGGGGAGAGAGAACGTTCTGTACGGAAACAGATCTCAACGTTGAAAACAGATCTCAACGTCAGGGGGAGAGAGAACGTTCTGTACGGAGAAGCTTGAAACAGATCTCAACGTCAGGGGAGAGAGAACGTTCTGTACGGAGAAGCTTGAAACAGATCTCAACGCAGGGAAACAGATCTCAACGTCAGGGAGAAAGAGAACGTTCTGTACGGAGAAGCTTGAAACAGATCTCAACGTCAGGGGGAATGAGAACGTTCTGTATGGAGAAGCTTGAAACAGATCTCAACGTCAGGGGAATGAGAAGAGAACGCTTGAAACAGATCTCAACATCAAGGGGAATGAGAACGTTCTGTACGGAGAACAGATCTCAACGTCAGGGGGAATGAGAACGTTCTGTACAGGAAGCTTGAAACAGATCTCAACATCAAGGGGAATGAGAACGTTCTGTAGATCAGATCTCAACGTCAGGGGGAATGAGAACGTTCTGTACGGAGAAGCTTGAAACAGATCTCAACATCAAGGGGAGAGAGAACGTTCTGTATGGAGAAGCTTGAAACAGATCTCAACGTCAGGGAGAAAGAGAATGTTCTGTATGGAGAAGCTTGAAACAGATCTCAACGTCAGGGGAATGAGAACGCTTCTGTACGGAGAAGCTTGAAACAGATCTCAACATCAAGGGGAATGAGAACGTTCTGTACGGAGAAGCTTGAAACAGATCTCAACATCAAGGGGAGAGAGAACGTTCTGTATGGAGAAGCTTGAAACAGATCTCAACGTCAGGGGAAAGAGAACGTTCTGTATGTAGAAGCTTGAAACAGATCTCAACATCAAGGGGAATGAGAACGTTCTGTACGGAGAAGCTTGAAACAGATCTCAACGTCAGGGGGAATGAGAACGTTCTGTACGGAGAAGCTTGAAACAGATCTCAACATCAAGGGGAATGAGAACGTTCTGTACGGAGAAGCTTGAAACAGATCTCAACATCAAGGGGAATGAGAACGTTCTGTACGGAGAAGCTTGAAACAGATCTCAACATCAAGGGGAGAGAGAACGTTCTGTATGGAGAAGCTTGAAACAGATCTCAACGTCAGGGAGAAAGAGAACGTTCTGTATGGAGAAGCTTGAAACAGATCTCAACGTCAGTGAAACAGATCTCAACATCAGGGAAACAGATCTCAACGTCAGTGAAACAGATCTCAACGTCAGGGGAATGAGAACGAAACAGATCTCAACGTCAGGGGAGAAACGTTCTGTAAAAGCTTGAAACAGATCTCAACGTCAAGGGGAATGAGAACGTTCTGTACGGAGAAGCTTGAAACAGATCTCAACATCAAGGGGAATGAGAACGTTCTGTATGGAGAAGCTTGAAACAGATCTCAACGTCATGGGGAGAGAGAACGTTCTGTACGGAGAAGCTTGAAACAGATCTCAACGTCAGGGGGAATGAGAACGTTCTGTACGGAGAAGCTTGAAACAGATCTCAACGTCATGGGGAGAGAGAACGTTCTGTACGGAGAAGCTTGAAACAGATCTCAACGTCAGGGGAATGAGAACGTTCTGTATGGAGAAGCTTGAAACAGATCTCAACGTCAGGGGGAATGAGAACGTTCTGTACAGGAGAAGCTTGAAACAGATCTCAACGTCAGGGGGAATGAGAACGTCTGTATGGAGAAGCTTGAAACAGATCTCAACGTCAGGGGGAATGAGAACGTTCTGTACAGAGAAGCTTGAAACAGATCTCAACGTCAGGGGAATGAAACAGATCTCAACGTCAGGGGGAATGAGAACGTTCTGTCTCAACGTGGAGAAGAAGCTTGGGGGAATGAGAACGTTCTGTAACAGATCTCAACGTCAGGGAGAAAGAGAACGTTCTGTACGGAGAAGCTTGAAACAGATCTCAACGTCAGGGAATGAGAACGTTCTGTACGGAGAAGCTTGAAACAGATCTCAACGTCAAGGGGAGAGAGAACGTTCTGTACGGAGAAGCTTGAAACAGATCTCAACGTCAGGGGAGAGAGAACGTTCTGTACGGAGAAGCTTGAAACAGATCTCAACGGGGGGGAATGAGAATGTTCTGTACGGAGAAGCTTGAAACAGATCTCAACGTCATGGGGAGAGAGAACGTTCTGTACGGAGAAGCTTGAAACAGATCTCAACGTCATGGGGAGAGAGAACGTTCTGTATGGAGAAGCTTGAAACAGATCTCAACGTCATGGGGAGAGAGAACGTTCTGTACGGAGAAGCTTGAAACAGATCTCAACGTCAGGGGGAATGAGAACGTTCTGTATGGAGAAGCTTGAAACAGATCTCAACGTCAGGGGAATGAAACGTTCTGTAGGAGAAGCTCAGATCTCAACGTCAGGGGGAGAGAGAACGTTCTGTATGGAGAAGCGTGAAACAGATCTCAACGTCATGGGGAGAGAGAACGCTCTGTATGGAGAAGCTTGAAACAGATCTCAACGTCATGGGGAACAGAACGTCTGTACGGAGAAGCAAAACAGATCTCAACGTCAGTGAAACAGATCTCAACGTCTGGGAGAAAGAGAACGTTCTGTATGGAGAAGCTTGAAACAGATCTCAACGTCATGGGGAGAGAGAACGTTCTGTACGGAGAAGCTTGAAACAGATCTCAACGTCATGGGGAGAGAGAACGTTCTGTATGGAGAAGCTTGAAACAGATCTCAACGTCAGGGGAATGAGAACGTTCTGTATGGAGAAGCTTGAAACAGATCTCAACATCAAGGGAGAGAGAGAACGTTCTGTACGGAGAAGCTTGAAACAGATCTCAACGTCAGTGAAACAGATCTCAACGTCAGTCTCAACGTCAGGGGAGAGAGAACGTTCTGTACGGAGAAGCTTGAAACAGATCTCAACGTCAGGGGGAGAGAGAACGTTCTGTACGGAGAAGCTTGAAACAGATCTCAACGTCAGGGAAACAGATCTCAACGTCAGGGAGAAAGAGAACGTTCTGTACGGAGAAGCTTGAAACAGATCTCAACGTCAGGGGGAATGAGAACGTTCTGTACGGAGAAGCTTGAAACAGATCTCAACGTCAGGGGGAATGAGAACGTTCTGTACGGAGAAGCTTGAAACAGATCTCAACATCAAGGGGAATGAGAACGTTCTGTACGGAGAAGCTTGAAACAGATCTCAACGTCAGGGGGAATGAGAACGTTCTGTACGGAGAAGCTTGAAACAGATCTCAACATCAAGGGGAATGAGAACGTTCTGTACGGAGAAGCTTGAAACAGATCTCAACGTCAGGGGAATGAGAACATTCTGTACGGAGAAGCTTGAAACAGATCTCAACATCAAGGGGAGAGAGAACGTTCTGTATGGAGAAGCTTGAAACAGATCTCAACGTCAGGGAGAAAGAGAATGTTCTGTATGGAGAAGCTTGAAACAGATCTCAACGTCAGGGGGAATGAGAACGTTCTGTACGGAGAAGCTTGAAACAGATCTCAACATCAAGGGGAATGAGAACGTTCTGTACGGAGAAGCTTGAAACAGATCTCAACATCAAGGGGAAGAGAACGTTCTGTATGGAGAAGCTTGAAACAGATCTCAACGTCAGGGAGAAAGAGAACGTTCTGTATGTAGAAGCTTGAAACAGATCTCAACATCAAGGGGAATGAGAACGTTCTGTACGGAGAAGCTTGAAACAGATCTCAACATCAAGGGGAATGAGAACGTTCTGTACGGAGAAGCTTGAAACAGATCTCAACATCAAGGGGAATGAGAACGTTCTGTACGGAGAAGCTTGAAACAGATCTCAACATCAAGGGGAATGAGAACGTTCTGTACGGAGAAGCTTGAAACAGATCTCAACATCAAGGGGAGAGAGAACGTTCTGGATGGAGAAGCTTGAAACAGATCTCAACGTCAGGGAGAAAGAGAACGTTCTGTATGGAGAAGCTTGAAACAGATCTCAACATCAGGGAAACAGATCTCAACGTCAGGGAAACAGATCTCAACGTCAGGGAAACAGATCTCAACGTCAGGGGGAATGAGAACGTTCTGTACGGAGAAGCTTGAAACAGATCTCAACGTCAGGGGGAATGAGAACGTTCTGTACGGAGAAGCTTGAAACAGATCTCAACATCAAGGGGAATGAGAACGTTCTGTATGGAGAAGCTTGAAACAGATCTCAACATCAAGGGGAGAGAGAACGTTCTGTATGGAGAAGCTTGAAACAGATCTCAACGTCAGGGAGAAAGAGAACGTTCTGTACGGAGAAGCTTGAAACAGATCTCAACGTCAGTGAAACAGATCTCAACGTCAGGGGGAATGAGAACGTTCTGTATGGAGAAGCTTGAAACAGATCTCAACGTCAGGGAAACAGATCTCAACGTCAAGGGGAGAGAGAACGTTCTGTACGGAGAAGCTTGAAACAGATCTCAACATCAAGGGGAATGAGAACGTTCTGTACGGAGAAGCTTGAAACAGATCTCAACATCAAGGGGAGAGAGAACGTTCTGTATGGAGAAGCTTGAAACAGATCTCAACGTCAGGGAGAAAGAGAACGTTCTGTACGGAGAAGCTTGAAACAGATCTCAACGCAGTGAAACAGATCTCAACGTCATGGGGAGAGAGAACGTTCTGTACGGAGAAGCTTGAAACAGATCTCAACGTCAGGGAGAATGAGAACGTTCTGTACGGAGAAGCTTGAAACAGATCTCAACGTCAGTGAAACAGATCTCAACGTCAGGGAGAAAGAGAACGTTCTGTACGGAGGAGCTTGAAACAGATCTCAACGTCAGGGGAGAGAGAACGTTCTGTACGGAGAAGCTTGAAAAAGATCTCAACGTCAAGGGGAGAGAGAACGTTCTGTATGGAGAAGCTTGAAACAGATCTCAACGTTAAGGGGAGAGAGAACGTTCTGTACGGAGAAGCTTGAAACAGATCTCAACGTCAGGGAGAAAGAGAACGTTCTGTATGGAGAAGCTTGAAACAGATCTCAACGTCAAGGGGAGAGAGAACGTTCTGTATGGAGAAGCTTGAAACAGATCTCAACGTCATGGGGAGAGAGAACGTTCTTTATGGAGAAGCTTGAAACAGATCTCAACGTCAGGGGGAGAGAGAATGTTCTGTATGGAGAAGCTTGAAACAGATCTCAACATCAAGGGGAGAGAACGTTCTGTATGGAGAAGCTTGAAACAGATCTCAACGTCAGGGAGAAAGAGAACGTTCTGTATGGAGAAGCTTGAAACAGATCTCAACGTCAGGGGAATGAGAACGTTCTGTACGGAGAAGCTTGAAACAGATCTCAACGTCAGGGGAGAGAGAACGTTCTGTATGGAGAAGCTTGAAACAGATCTCAACATCAAGGGGAATGAGAACGTTCTGTACGGAGAAGCTTGAAACAGATCTCAACGTCAGGGGAGAAAGAACGTTCTGTATGGAGAAGCTTGAAACAGATCTCAACGTCAGGGGGAGAGAGAACGTTCTGTATGGAGAAGCTTGAAACAGATCTCAACGTCAGGGAGAAAGAGAACGTTCTGTACGGAGAAGCTTGAAACAGATCTCAACGTCAGGGGGAGAGAGAACGTTCTGTATGGAGAAGCTTGAAACAGATCTCAACGTCAAGGGGAGAGAGAACGTTCTGTATGGAGAAGCTTGAAACAGATCTCAACGTCAGGGAGAAAGAGAACGTTCTGTACGGAGAAGCTTGAAACAGATCTCAACGTCAGGGGAGAGAGAACGTTCTGTATGGAGAAGCTTGAAACAGATCTCAACATCAAGGGAATGAGAACGTTCTGTACGGAGAAGCTTGAAACAGATCTCAACGTCAAGGGGAGAGAGAACGTTCTGTATGGAGAAGCTTGAAACAGATCTCAACGTCAGGGGGAATGAGAACGTTCTGTACGGAGAAGCTTGAAACAGATCTCAACGTCAGGGGGAGAGAGAACATTCTGATAAAGACAATGGGACAGAGGAAACCAGTGGACTGTTACAAACTAAAAACAGACTGGAGGTATACGGTCTTAATGACACAGCTTTACACTTTCTAGCAAAATTCCCGTCACAAAAGGAAAGTATATTCTTATAAGAATACATCAGGCAATGGTCATATTTGAATGAGGTCACTCTTCACTGTATTGATGCAGATGTGGGACTTGTCATTGGTGTTAATGGCCCCCCTCCCCCTAGGCATGAGAGCCCTGGATAATCATTAGGAATCAAGATAAGAGACCATACGCAGTAAAAACTGTCCTTGGTTGGGTGGTACGGACCAATTTGGAAGTAGGAAATGAATATGCCATACAATCGCCACCTTGCAGAGCAACGTGCTCACAAACTCAAACAGGACTATATGGGCTTTCTAAATGATTGGACATACAAAGCAAGGGCATGCAGAAATGGTTCCTCAGGACTTGCTGCTCTGGCAGGATGGACGTAGGTGGTACGTGGTTGGTACATGTGTGGTACGTGGTTGGTACATGCCACACCATGGAGTGTACCACACAACAAAGAGTTGTTTTTGTCTGTACTCCTTTGTTCGGGAACTTCACAAATTATTATTTGAAATTTAACTTAAGAAAGTCAGTTAAAGAACAAACTGTAAATATATAGACGGCCTAGGAACAGTGGGTTAACTGGGCTAGGAACAGTGGGTTAACTGGTCTAGGAACAGTGGGTTAACTGGTCTAGGAACAGTGGGTTAACTGGCCTAGGAACAGTGGGTTAACTGGCCTAGGAACAGTGGGTTAACTGGTCTAGGAACAGTGGGTTAACTGGCCTAGGAACAGTCGGTTAACTGGTCTAGGATCAGTGTTAACTGGCCTAGGATCAGTGTTAACTGGCCTAGGATCAGTGTTAACTGGCCTAGGAACAGTGGGTTAACTGGCCTAGGAACAGTGGGTTAACTGGTCTAGGAACAGTGGGTTAACTGGCCTAGGATCAGTGGGTTAACTGGCCTAGGAACAGTGGGTTAACTGGCCTAGGATCAGTGGGTTAACTGGCCTAGGAACAGTGGGTTAACTGGCCTAGGATCAGTGGGTTAACTGGCCTAGGAACAGTGGGTTAACTGGCCTAGGATCAGTGTTAACTGGCCTAGGAACAGTGGGTTAACTGGCCTAGGATCAGTGGGTTAACTGGCCTAGGATCAGTGGGTTAACTGGCCTAGGATCAGTGGGTTAACTGGCCTAGGATCAGTGGGTTAACTGGCCTAGGAACAGTGGGTTAACTGGCCTAGGATCAGTGGGTTAACTGGCCTAGGAACAGTGGGTTAACTGGTCTAGGAACAGTGGGTTAACTGGCCTAGGATCAGTGGGTTAACTGGCCTAGGAACAGTGGGTTAACTGGCCTAGGATCAGTGTTAACTGGCCTAGGAACAGTGGGTTAACTGGCCTAGGATCAGTGTTAACTGGCCTAGGAACAGTGGGTTAACTGGCCTAGGATCAGTGTTTACTGGCCTAGGAACAGTGGGTTAACTGGTCTAGGAACAGTGGGTTAACTGGCCTAGGAACAGTGGGTTAACTGGCCTAGGAACAGTGGGTTAACTGGCCTAGGAACAGTGGGTTAACTGGCCTAGGATCAGTGTTAACTGGCCTAGGAACAGTGGGTTAACTGGCCTAGGAACAGTGGGTTAACTGGCCTAGGAACAGTGGGTTAACTGGCCTAGGAACAGTGGGTTAACTGGCCTAGGGCAGTGGGTTAACTGGCCTAGGAACAGTGGGTTAACTGGCCTAGGAACAGTGGGTTAACCACCTTGTTCAGGGGTAGAATGACATATTTTATTTACCTTGCCAGCTCCAGGATTTTAGCTGACAACCTTTCAGTTACTGTCCCAACACTCTAACCACTAAGCGTCCTGTTGAACAAGGCACAGGTCTTTCAAACACCCTCTTAGGCGTTCTGCTGAGGTTTCCACCGGAGCCCATCCCTGTCATGGTTGGCATAGAGGGCATGTTTCACAAGGTCAGAGTATCCCCTCAAGATGTAGACTTCCTGCGATTCCTCTGGTGACCTGATGCAGATGCAAGTCAACCCCTGTCTGAGTACCAGACGACAGCTCATCTGTTTGGAGCTCTCTCCTCTCCCAGTTCTGCTAGAATTGCACTAAAGAAAATCGCAGATGACAACAGGTGTAAGATGATGATACGATCTGTAAAACTGTTTTAAAAAATATATTTAAAAAAAAACGTGAATGACCTTCTAAAAATCAAATGTATTCAGAAAGTGAAGTTTTGTCAAGGATCTAGGGAACATCTGAACAAAAGGAGGATTTAGGCTCCAATAATGGATCTGCAAATGTCCTGGGCTCATTGCCTGCTGAAGAAAGAGGCAAGGATGTTAAGCAACTGGATAGAGAGACCTTTACCGGTGACTGTTCAAAGAGGACAACCTCTCCTTCAGAACAGCCACGAAAGCCTCTAGGGTTTTTTTTGGCTCCATTTGTCCAGACTGGAAGATAAATGCTCTAAGAGCGATGTAGAGTGGACTGTGAATGGGATGAGGAGATCCCAGAGGGCTTTGCTGTGCAGTGGAGTAAATTGCTATTTGATTTAGAACAATTGACTTGATTCTATGTGTCCAGATGTCTTAAACCTGATTGGTTATTTGAAAAGTGAAGTCTTCCCAGCTTCATCACTTCAGTGATGCCATTGAGGCTGGATATGGAGAGGTGACCTCCTCCATTGAGTAAAGAATAACAACGACCATCGTCTAGCTTCATCATGAAAAGGCTCCTGTCGCACCACTTCCTGATGATCCCCAGTCTGGAGGCTGC
Source organism: Oncorhynchus keta (assembly GCF_023373465.1). Classification (NCBI taxonomy): domain Eukaryota; kingdom Metazoa; phylum Chordata; class Actinopteri; order Salmoniformes; family Salmonidae; genus Oncorhynchus; species Oncorhynchus keta. The sequence continues at coordinate 136,040 of NW_026280392.1, read as the reverse complement.
CGGTCTGCTGCTGGTCTGGCTGTGAGGGTAACCCTCTCCAGTCTGAAGGCTGCTGGTCTGGTTGTGAGGATGACCCTCCCCAGTCTGAAGGCTGCTGGTCTGGTTGTGAGGGTGACCCTCCCCAGTCTGGAGGCTGCTGGTCTGGCTGTGAGGGTGACCCTCCCCAGTCTGAAGGCTGCTGGTCTGGTTGTGAGGATGACCCTCCCCAGTCTGAAGGCTGCTGGTCTGGCTGTGAGGGTAACCCTCCCCAGTCTGAAGGCTGCTGGTCTGGTTGTGAGGATGACCCTCCCCAGTCTGAAGGCTGCTGGTCTGGCTGTGAGGGTAACCCTCCCCAGTCTGAAGGCTGCTGGTCTGGTTGTGAGGATGACCCTCCCCAGTCTGAAGGCTGCTGGTCTGGTTGTGAGGGTGACCCTCCCCAGTCTGAAGGCTGCTGGTCTGGCTGTGAGGGTGACCCTCCCCAGTCTGGAGGCTGCTGGTCTGGTTGTGAGGATGACCCTCCCCAGTCTGAAGGCTGCTGGTCTGGCTGTGAGGGTGACCCTCCCCAGTCTGGAGGCTGCTGGTCTGGCTGTGAGGATGACCCTCCCCAGTCTGGAGGCTGCCGGTCTGGCTGTGAGGGTGACCCTCCCCAGTCTGAAGGCTGCTGGTCTGGTTGTGAGGGTGACCCTCCCCAGTCTGGAGGCTGCTGGTCTGGCTGTGAGGATGACCCTCCCCAGTCTGGAGGCTGCCGGTCTGGCTGTGAGGGTGACCCTCCCCAGTCTGAAGGCTGCTGGTCTGGTTGTGAGGGTGACCCTCCCCAGTCTGGAGGCTGCTGGTCTGGCTGTGAGGATGACCCTCCCCAGTCTGAAGGCTGCTGGTCTGGTTGTGAGGGTGACCCTCCCCAGTCTGGAGGCTGCTGGTCTGGCTGTGAGGGTGACCCTCCCCAGTCTGGAGGCTGCTGGTCTGGTTGTGAGGGTGACCCTCCCCAGTCTGGAGGCTGCTGGTCTGGCTGTGAGAGTGACCCTCCCCAGTCTGGAGGCTGCTGGTCTGGCTGTGAGGATGACCCTCCCCAGTCTGAAGGCTGCTGGTCTGGTTGTGAGGGTGACCCTCCCCAGTCTGGAGGCTGCTGGTCTGGCTGTGAGGATGGATTGAATGCTGATAGATGAGCTTGAAATCAAGTATTCTGGATGGAAAACATCAGCAGTGCTACATTTCAGATGAATCAAGAAGATCCCAGAGATCAGAGTCTCAGTCATAAGGCAAAGGTCCAGACCCTCTCAGTCATAAGGCAAAGGTCCATCAGACCCTCTCTGTATAAGGCAAAGGTCCAGACCCTCTCTGTCATAAGGCGAAGGTCCAGACCCTCTCAGTCATAAGGCGAAGGTCCAGACCCTCACAGTCATAAGGCAAAGGTCCATCAGACCCTCTCTGTATAAGGCAAAGGTCCAGACCCTCTCTGTCATAAGGCGAAGGTCCAGACCCTCTCAGTCTTAAGGCGAAGGTCCAGACCTTCTCAGTCATAAGGCGAAGGTCCAGACCCTCTCTGTCATAAGGCGAAGGTCCAGATCCTCTCAGTCATAAGGCGAAGGTCCAGACTCTCTCAGTCATAAGGCAAAGGTCCAGACCCTCTCAGTCGTAAGGCGTAGGTCCAGACCCTCTCAGTCATAAGGCAAAGGTCCAGACCTTTTCAGTCATAAGGCAAAGGTCCAGACCCTCTGAGTCATACGGCAAAGGTCCAGACCCTCTCTGTCATAAGGCAAAGGTCCAGACCCTCTCTGTATAAGACGAAAGTCCAAACCCTGTCAGTCATAAGGCGAAGGGCCAGACCCTCTCAGTCATAAGGACAAATGTGCAAACCCTCTCAGTCATAAGGCGAAGGTCCAGACCCTCTCGGTCATAAGGCGAAGGTCCAGACCCTTTCAATGGAGGTAAGGACATCAAAAGCCTAACCCGGCAGACTATGCTTTTCAAGGATAGAACGCAGAGACATTTCTCCAATCAAATCGATGGATAACCAGCCCGTAAATCCAGTTGAAGTGTGAGGCTCGATGGCCAAAAGCTGCAAAAAATCAAAGAGATTTCATTAGATTTAGGAGGATAGGAGAAAGAGTGAGGAAGGATAGGAGGAAGGGTGAGGAAGGATAGGAGGAAGGGTGAGGATGGATAGGAGGAAGGGTGAGGATGGATAGGAGGAAGGGTGAGGAAGGACAGGAGGAAGGGTGAGGAAGGATAGGAGGAAGGGTGAGGATGGATAGGAGGAAGGGTGAGGAAGGATAGGAGGAAGGGCGAGGAAGGATAGGAGGAAGGGTGAGGAAGGATAGGAGGAAGGGTGAGGATGGATAGGAGGAAGGGTGAGGAAGGATAGGAGGAAGGGTGAGGAAGGATAGGAGGAAGGGTGAGGAAGGATAGGAGGAAGGGTGAGGAAGGATAGGAGGAAGGGTGAGGAAGGATAGGAGGAAGGGTGAGGAAGGATAGGAGGAAGGGTGAGGATGGATAGGAGGAAGGGTGAGGAAGGATAGGAGGAAGGGTGAGGAAGGATAGGAGGAAGGGTGAGGAAGGATAGGAGGAAGGGTGAGGAAGGATAGGAGGAAGGGTGAGGAAGGATAGGAGGAAGGGCGAGGATGGATAGGAGGAAGGGTGAGGAAGGATAGGAGGAAGGGTGAGGAAGGATAGGAGGAAGGGTGAGGAAGGATAGGAGGAAGGGTGAGGAAGGATAGGAGGAAGGGTGAGGAAGGATAGGAGGGTGAGGAAGGATAGGAGGAAGGGTGAGGAAGGATAGGAGTCATTTGTTGGTAAATGCAGGAAGGAGAAACATGTACAAGGAGGGACAAAGTGGATGGAATCAGATCCTCTCAAGATTAGACAGAGGTATTGGATAGTGAATCATATTCTCTCAAGATAAGACAGAGGTATTGGATAGTGAATCATATTCTCTCCAAGATTAGACAGAGGTATTGGATAGGAATCATATGCTCTCAAGATAAGACCGAGGTATTGGATAGGAATCATATGAAGATAAGACCGAGGTATTGGATAGGAATCATATGGGAAGGGTGAAGATAAGACAGAGGAGGATTGGATAGTGAATCAGATCCTCTCAAGATAAGATAAGACTGTAGTCAAGGGTAATGAGATGCAGTGCTTTAGATCACTGTGCATCTCAGGAGCGCCAGATATTTAACCCACGCACTGGTTCCAAGGATGGAGGTGTTGGGGGAGGAAGGATTTTACCACAGAGGTGTGGGAAGGATAGAACCCACCCACTGGATCCCAATCACCTCACATCACTGCTGTGTCTGATGATCCCAATCACCTCACATCACATCACTGCTGTATCTGATGATCCCAATCAGATGAGGAAGATCAGACTGCTGTATTGATATCCCAATCATATCAAGATCAGACTGAGGTATTGATAGTCCCAATCATATTCTCAAGATCAGATCACTGCTGTATCTGATGAGTGAATCAGATCACTCTCACATCACTGCTGTATCTGATGATCCCAATCACCTCACCTCACATCACTGCTGTATCTGATGATCCCAATCACCTCACATCACTGGATCATCCCAGGATATTGGACTGGTGAATCATGATGATCCCAATCACCTCACATCACATCACTGCTGTATCTGATGATCCCAATCACCTCACATCACTGCTGTGTCTGATGATCACACCTCACATCACTGCTGTATCTGATGATCCCAATCACCTCACATCACATCACTGCTGTATCTGATGATCCCAATCACCTCACATCACATCACTGCTGTATCTGATGATCCCAATCACCTCACATCACATCACTGCTGTATCTGATGATCCCAATCACCTCACCTCACATCACTGCTGTATCTGATGATCCCAATCACCTCACCTCACATCACTGCTGTATCTGATGATCCCAATCACCTCACATCACTGCTGTATCTGATGATCCCAATCACCTCACCTCACATCACTGCTGTATCTGATGATCCCAATCACCTCACATCACATCACTGCTGTATCTGATGATCCCAATCACCTCACATCACATCACTGCTGTATCTGATGATCCCAATCACCTCACATCACATCACTGCTGTATCTGATGATCCCAATCACCTCACATCACATCACTGCTGTATCTGATGATCCCAATCACACTGCTGTATCACCTCACATCACTGCTGTATCTGATGATCCCAATCACCTCACATCACTGCTGTATCTGATGATCCCAATCACCACATCACTGCTGTATCTGATGATCCCAATCACCTCACATCACTGCTGTATCTGATGATCCCAATCACCTCACATCACATCACTGCTGTATCTGATGATCCCAATCACCTCACCTCACATCACTGCTGTATCTGATGATCCCAATCACCTCACACATCACTGCTGTATCTGATGATCCCAATCACCTCACATCACATCACTGCTGTATCTGATGATCCCAATCACCTCACATCACATCACTGCTGTATCTGATGATCCCAATCACCTCACATCACTGCTGTATCTGATGATCCCAATCACCTCACATCACATCACTGCTGTATCTGATGATCCCAATCACCTCACATCACATCACTGCTGTATCTGATGATCCCAATCACCTCACATCACATCACTGCTGTATCTGATGATCCCAATCACCTCACATCACTGCTGTATCTGATGATCCCAATCACCTCACATCACATCACTGCTGTATCTGATGATCCCAATCACCTCACCTCACATCACTGCTGTATCTGATGATCCCAATCACCTCACCTCATCACTGCTGTGTCTGATGATCCCAATCACCTCACATCACTGCTGTATCTGATGATCCCAATCACCTCACATCCACATCACTGCTGTATCTGACTCCCAATCACCTCACATCACATCACTGCTGTATCTGATGATCCCAATCACCTCACATCACTGCTGTATCTGATGATCCCAATCACCTCACATCACTGCTGTATCTGATGATCCCAATCACCTCACATCACTGCTGTATCTGATGATCCCAATCACCTCACATCACATCACTGCTGTATCTGATGATCCCAATCACCTCACATCACTGCTGTATCTGATGATCCCAATCACCTCACATCACATCACTGCTGTATCTGATGATCCCAATCACCTCACATCACATCACTGCTGTATCTGATGATCCCAATCACCTCACATCACTGCTGTATCTGATGATCCCAATCACCTCACATCACTGCTGTATCTGATGATCCCAATCACCTCACATCACTGCTGTATCTGATGATCCCAATCACATATCACATCACTGCTGTATCTGATGATCCCAATCACCTCACATCACTGCTGTATCTGATGATCCCAATCACCTCACATCACATCACTGCTGTATCTGATGATCCCAATCACCTCATCACATCACTGCTGTATCTGATGATCCCAATCACCTCACATCACTGCTGTGTCTGATGATCCCAATCACCTCACCTCACTGCTGTATCTGATGATCCCAATCACATCACATCACTGCTGTATCTGATGATCCCAATCACCTCACATCACATCACTGCTGTGTCTGATGATCCCAATCACCTCACATCACATCACTGCTGTATCTGATGATCCCAATCACCTCACCTCACATCACTGCTGTGTCTGATGATCCCAATCACCTCACATCACATCACTGCTGTGTCTGATGATCCCAATCACCTCACATCACTGCTGTGTCTGATGATCCCAATCACCTCACATCACTGCTGTGTCTGATGATCCCAATCACCTCACATCACTGCTGTGTCTGATGATCCCAATCACCACCTCACATCACTGCTGTATCTGATGATCCCAATCACCTCACATCACATCACTGCTGTGTCTGATGATCCCAATCACCTCACATCACATCACTGCTGTATCTGATGATCCCAATCACATCACATCACTGCTGTATCTGATGATCCCAATCACCTCACATCACTGCTGTATCTGATGATCCCAATCACCTCACATCACATCACTGCTGTATCTGATGATCCCAATCACCTCATCACATCACTGCTGTATCTGATGATCCCAATCACCTCACATCACTCACTGCTGTATCTGATGATCCCAATCACCTCACCTCACATCACTGCTGTATCTGATGATCCCAATCACCTCACATCACTGCTGTATCTGATGATCCCAATCACCTCACATCACTGCTGTATCTGATGATCCCAATCACCTCACATCACTGCTGTATCTGATGATCCCAATCACCTCACATCACTGCTGTATCTGATGATCCCAATCACCTCACATCACATCACTGCTGTGTCTGATGATCCCAATCACCTCACATCACATCACTGCTGTATCTGATGATCCCAATCACCTCACATCACATCACTGCTGTATCTGATGATCCCAATCACCTCACATCACATCACTGCTGTATCTGATGATCCCAATCACCTCACATCACATCACTGCTGTATCTGATGATCCCAATCACCTCACATCACTGCTGTATCTGATGATCCCAATCACCTCACATCACTGCTGTATCTGATGATCCCAATCACCTCACATCACTGCTGTATCTGATGATCCCAATCACCTCACATCACATCACTGCTGTATCTGATGATCCCAATCACCTCACACATCACTGCTGTATCTGATGATCCCAATCACCTCACATCACATCACTGCTGTATCTGACAATCACCTCACATCACACTGCTGTATCTGATGATCCCAATCACCTCACATCACTGCTGTATCTGATGATCCCAATCACCTCACATCACATCACTGCTGTGTCTGATGATCCCAATCACCACATCACATCACTGCTGTATCTGATGATCCCAATCACCTCACATCACTGCTGTATCTGATGATCCCAATCACCTCACATCACTGCTGTGTCTGATGATCCCAATCACCTCACATCACTGCTGTATCTGATGATCCCAATCACCTCACATCACTGCTGTGTCTGATGATCCCAATCACCTCACATCACTGCTGTGTCTGATGATCCCAATCACCTCACATCACATCACTGCTGTATCTGATGATCCCAATCACCTCACATCACTGCTGTATCTGATGATCCCAATCACCTCACATCACATCACTGCTGTATCTGATGATCCCAATCACCTCACATCACTGCTGTATCTGATGATCCCAATCACCTCACATCACTGCTGTATCTGATGATCCCAATCACCTCACATCACTGCTGTATCTGATGATCCCAATCACCTCACATCACTGCTGTGTCTGATGATCCCAATCACCTCACATCACTGCTGTATCTGATGATCCCAATCACCTCACATCACATCACTGCTGTATCTGATGATCCCAATCACCTCACCTCACATCACTGCTGTGTCTGATGATCCCAATCACCTCACCTCATCACTGCTGTGTCTGATGATCCCAATCACCTCACATCACATCACTGCTGTATCTGATGATCCCAATCACCTCACATCACTGCTGTATCTGATGATCCCAATCACCTCACATCACATCACTGCTGTATCTGATGATCCCAATCACCTCACATCACATCACTGCTGTATCTGATGATCCCAATCACCTCACATCACTGCTGTGTCTGATGATCCCAATCACCTCACATCACATCACTGCTGTATCTGATGATCCCAATCACCTCACATCACATCACTGCTGTGTCTGATGATCCCAATCACCTCACATCACATCACTGCTGTATCTGATGATCCCAATCACCTCACATCACATCACTGCTGTATCTGATGATCCCAATCACCTCACATCACATCACTGCTGTATCTGATGATCCCAATCACCTCACATCACATCACTGCTGTGTCTGATGATCCCAATCACCTCACATCACTGCTGTGTCTGATGATCCCAATCACCTCACATCACTGCTGTATCTGATGATCCCAATCACCTCACATCACATCACTGCTGTATCTGACGATCCCAATCACCTCACATCACTGCTGTATCTGATGATCCCAATCACCTCACATCACATCACTGCTGTATCTGATGATCCCAATCACCTCACATCACATCACTGCTGTATCTGATGATCCCAATCACCTCACATCACATCACTGCTGTATCTGATGATCCCAATCACCTCACATCACTGCTGTATCTGATGATCCCAATCACCTCACATCACTGCTGTATCTGATGATCCCAATCACCTCACATCACATCACTGCTGTATCTGATGATCCCAATCACCTCACATCACATCACTGCTGTATCTGATGATCCCAATCACCTCACATCACATCACTGCTGTATCTGATGATCCCAATCACCTCACATCACTGCTGTATCTGATGATCCCAATCACCTCACATCACTGCTGTATCTGATGATCCCAATCACCTCACATCACTCACTGCTGTATCTGATGATCCCAATCACCTCACATCACATCACTGCTGTATCTGATGATCCCAATCACCTCACATCACATCACTGCTGTATCTGATGATCCCAATCACCTCACACATCACTGCTGTATCTGATGATCCCAATCACCACCTCACATCACTGCTGTGTCTGATGATCCCAATCACCTCACATCACTGCTGTATCTGATGATCCCAATCACCTCACATCACATCACTGCTGTGTCTGACGATCCCAATCACCTCACATCACTGCTGTATCTGATGATCCCAATCACCTCACATCACATCACTGCTGTGTCTGACGATCCCAATCACCTCACATCACTGCTGTATCTGATGATCCCAATCACCTCACATCACATCACTGCTGTGTCTGATGATCCCAATCACTCACATCACATCACTGCTGTGTCTGATGATCCCAATCACCTCACATCACATCACTGCTGTGTCTGATGATCCCAATCACCTCACATCACATCACTGCTGTGTCTGATGATCCCAATCACCTCACCTCACATCACTGCTGTATCTGATGATCCCAATCACCTCACATCACTGCTGTGTCTGACCCAATCACCTCATCACTGCTGTATCTGATGATCCCAATCACCTCACATCAAATCACTGCTGTATCTGACGATCCCAATCACCTCACATCACTGCTGTATCTGATGATCCCAATCACATCACATCACTGCTGTATCTGATGATCCCAATCACCTCACATCACTGCTGTGTCTGATGATCCCAATCACATCACATCACTGCTGTATCTGATGATCCCAATCACCTCACATCACTGCTGTATCTGATGATCCCAATCACATCACATCACTGCTGTATCTGACGATCCCAATCACCTCACATCACATCACTGCTGTATCTGATGATCCCAATCACCTCACATCACTGCTGTATCTGATGATCCCAATCACATCACATCACTGCTGTATCTGATGATCCCAATCACATCACATCACTGCTGTATCTGATGATCCCAATCACATCACATCACTGCTGTATCTGATGATCCCAATCACATCACATCACTGCTGTATCTGATGATCCCAATCACCTCACATCACTGCTGTGTCTGATGATCCCAATCACCTCACATCACTGCTGTGTCTGATGATCCCAATCACCTCACATCACTGCTGTGTCTGATGATCCCAATCACATCACATCACTGCTGTGTCTGATGATCCCAATCACCTCACATCACTGCTGTGTCTGATGATCCCAATCACATCACATCACTGCTGTGTCTGATGATCCCAATCACATCACATCACTGCTGTATCTGATGATCCCAATCACATCACATCACTGCTGTGTCTGATGATCCCAATCACATCACATCACTGCTGTATCTGATGATCCCAATCACATCACATCACATCACTGCTGTGTCCTGATGATCCCAATCACCTCACATCACTGCTGTATCTGATGATCCCAATCACCTCACCTCACATCACTGCTGTGTCTGATGATCCCAATCACCTCACCTCACATCACTGCTGTATCTGATGATCCCAATCACCTCACATCACTGCTGTATCTGATGATCCCAATCACCTCACATCACTGCTGTATCTGATGATCCCAATCACCACACATCACTGCTGTATCTGATGATCCCAATCACCTCACATCACATCACTGCTGTATCTGATGATCCCAATCACCTCACATCACATCACTGCTGTATCTGATGATCCCAATCACCTCACACCACTGCTGTATCTGATGATCCCAATCACATCACATCACTGCTGTATCTGACGATCCCAATCACCTCACATCACATCACTGCTGTATCTGATGATCCCAATCACCTCACATCACTGCTGTATCTGATGATCCCAATCACATCACATCACTGCTGTATCTGACGATCCCAATCACCTCACATCACATCACCTCACATCACTGCTGTGTCTGATGATCCCAATCACCTCACATCACATCACTGCTGTATCTGACGATCCCAATCACCTCACATCACATCACTGCTGTATCTGATGATCCCAATCACCTCACATCACATCACTGCTGTATCTGATGATCCCAATCACCTCACATCACATCACTGCTGTTTCTGACGATCCCAATCACCTCACATCACTGCTGTATCTGATGATCCCAATCACCTCACATCACTGCTGTATCTGATGATCCCAATCACCTCACATCACTGCTGTATCTGATGATCCCAATCACCTCACCTCACATCACTGCTGTATCTGATGATCCCAATCACCTCACCTCACATCACTGCTGTATCTGACGATCCCAATCACATCACATCACTGCTGTATCTGACGATCCCAATCACCTCACATCACTGCTGTATCTGATGATCCCAATCACCTCACATCACTGCTGTATCTGATGATCCCAATCACCTCACCTCACATCACTGCTGTATCTGATGATCCCAATCACCTCACATCACTGCTGTATCTGATGATCCCAATCACCTCACATCACATCACTGCTGTATCTGACGATCCCAATCACCTCACATCACATCACTGCTGTATCTGATGATCCCAATCACATCACATCACTGCTGTGTCTGACGATCCCAATCACATCACATCACTGCTGTGTCTGATGATCCCAATCACCTCACATCACTGCTGTATCTGATGATCCCAATCACCTCACATCACTGCTGTATCTGATGATCCCAATCACCTCACATCACTGCTGTATCTGATGATCCCAATCACCTCACATCACTGCTGTATCTGATGATCCCAATCACCTCACATCACTGCTGTATCTGACGATCCCAATCACCTCACATCACTGCTGTATCTGATGATCCCAATCACCTCACATCACTGCTGTATCTGATGATCCCAATCACCTCACATCACATCACTGCTGTATCTGACGATCCCAATCACCTCACATCACATCACTGCTGTGTCTGACGATCCCAATCACCTCACATCACTGCTGTATCTGACGATCCCAATCACCTCACATCACTGCTGTGTCTGATGATCCCAATCACATCACATCACTGCTGTATCTGATGATCCCAATCACCTCACATCACTGCTGTATCTGATGATCCCAATCACCTCACCTCACATCACTGCTGTATCTGATGATCCCAATCACCTCACATCACATCACTGCTGTGTCTGATGATCCCAATCACCTCACCTCACATCACTGCTGTGTCTGATGATCCCAATCACCTCACATCACATCACTGCTGTATCTGATGATCCCAATCACCTCACATCACTGCTGTATCTGACGATCCCAATCACCTCACATCACATCACTGCTGTATCTGATGATCCCAATCACCTCACATCACATCACTGCTGTATCTGATGATCCCAATCACCTCACCTCACATCACTGCTGTGTCTGATGATCCCAATCACCTCACATCACATCACTGCTGTATCTGATGATCCCAATCACCTCACATCACATCACTGCTGTGTCTGATGATCCCAATCACCTCACATCACATCACTGCTGTATCTGATGATCCCAATCACCTCACATCACTGCTGTATCTGATGATCCCAATCACCTCACATCACATCACTGCTGTATCTGATGATCCCAATCACCTCACATCACATCACTGCTGTGTCTGATGATCCCAATCACCTCACATCACTGCTGTATCTGACGATCCCAATCACCTCACATCACATCACTGCTGTGTCTGATGATCCCAATCACCTCACATCACATCACTGCTGTATCTGATGATCCCAATCACCTCACATCACTGCTGTATCTGATGATCCCAATCACCTCACATCACTGCTGTATCTGATGATCCCAATCACCTCACATCACTGCTGTATCTGATGATCCCAATCACCTCACATCACATCACTGCTGTATCTGATGATCCCAATCACCTCACATCACATCACTGCTGTATCTGATGATCCCAATCACCTCACCTCACATCACTGCTGTATCTGATGATCCCAATCACCTCACATCACTGCTGTATCTGATGATCCCAATCACCTCACATCACATCACTGCTGTATCTGATGATCCCAATCACCTCACCTCACATCACTGCTGTATCTGATGATCCCAATCACCTCACATCACTGCTGTATCTGATGATCCCAATCACCTCACATCACTGCTGTATCTGATGATCCCAATCACCTCACATCACTGCTGTATCTGATGATCCCAATCACCTCACATCACATCACTGCTGTATCTGATGATCCCAATCACCTCACCTCACATCACTGCTGTATCTGATGATCCCAATCACCTCACCTCACATCACTGCTGTATCTGATGATCCCAATCACCTCACATCACTACTGTATCTGATGATCCCAATCACCTCACATCACTGCTGTATCTGACGATCCCAATCACATCACATCACTGCTGTATCTGACGATCCCAATCACATCACATCACTGCTGTATCTGATGATCCCAATCACCTCACATCACTGCTGTATCTGACGATCCCAATCACATCACATCACTGCTGTGTCTGATGATCCCAATCACCTCACATCACTGCTGTATCTGATGATCCCAATCACCTCACATCACATCACTGCTGTGTCTGATGATCCCAATCACCTCACATCACTGCTGTGTCTGATGATCCCAATCACCTCACATCACTGCTGTGTCTGATGATCCCAATCACCTCACATCACTGCTGTGTCTGATGATCCCAATCACATCACATCACATCACTGCTGTATCTGATGATCCCAATCACCTCACATCACTGCTGTGTCTGATGATCCCAATCACCTCACATCACTGCTGTATCTGATGATCCCAATCACCTCACATCACTGCTGTGTCTGATGATCCCAATCACCTCACATCACTGCTGTATCTGATGATCCCAATCACATCACATCACTGCTGTATCTGATGATCCCAATCACCTCACCTCACATCACTGCTGTATCTGATGATCCCAATCACCTCACATCACTGCTGTATCTGATGATCCCAATCACCTCACATCACTGCTGTATCTGATGATCCCAATCACCTCACCTCACATCACTGCTGTATCTGATGATCCCAATCACCTCACATCACTGCTGTATCTGATGATCCCAATCACCTCACATCACTGCTGTATCTGATGATCCCAATCACATCACATCACTGCTGTATCTGATGATCCCAATCACCTCACATCACTGCTGTATCTGATGATCCCAATCACCTCACATCACATCACTGCTGTGTCTGATGATCCCAATCACCTCACATCACTGCTGTATCTGACGATCCCAATCACCTCACATCACATCACTGCTGTTTCTGACGATCCCAATCACATCACATCACTGCTGTATCTGACGATCCCAATCACCTCACATCACTGCTGTATCTGATGATCCCAATCACCTCACATCACTGCTGTATCTGATGATCCCAATCACCTCACCTCACATCACTGCTGTATCTGACGATCCCAATCACCTCACATCACTGCTGTATCTGATGATCCCAATCACCTCACATCACTGCTGTATCTGATGATCCCAATCACCTCACATCACTGCTGTATCTGATGATCCCAATCACCTCACATCACTGCTGTGTCTGATGATCCCAATCACCTCACATCACTGCTGTATCTGATGATCCCAATCACCTCACATCACTGCTGTATCTGATGATCCCAATCACCTCACATCACTGCTGTATCTGACGATCCCAATCACCTCACATCACATCACTGCTGTGTCTGACGATCCCAATCACCTCACATCACTGCTGTGTCTGACGATCCCAATCACCTCACATCACTGCTGTGTCTGACGATCCCAATCACCTCACATCACTGCTGTGTCTGATGATCCCAATCACCTCACATCACTGCTGTGTCTGACGATCCCAATCACCTCACATCACATCACTGCTGTATCTGATGATCCCAATCACCTCACATCACTGCTGTATCTGATGATCCCAATCACCTCACATCACATCACTGCTGTATCTGATGATCCCAATCACCTCACATCACATCACTGCTGTATCTGATGATCCCAATCACCTCACATCACTGCTGTATCTGATGATCCCAATCACCTCACATCACTGCTGTATCTGATGATCCCAATCACCTCACATCACATCACTGCTGTATCTGACGATCCCAATCACCTCACATCACATCACTGCTGTATCTGATGATCCCAATCACATCACATCACATCACTGCTGTATCTGATGATCCCAATCACCTCACATCACATCACTGCTGTATCTGACGATCCCAATCACATCACATCACATCACTGCTGTATCTGATGATCCCAATCACCTCACATCACATCACTGCTGTATCTGACGATCCCAATCACCTCACATCACTGCTGTATCTGACGATCCCAATCACCTCACATCACTGCTGTATCTGATGATCCCAATCACCTCACATCACATCACTGCTGTGTCTGATGATCCCAATCACCTCACATCACTGCTGTATCTGACGATCCCAATCACCTCACATCACTGCTGTGTCTGATGATCCCAATCACCTCACATCACATCACTGCTGTGTCTGATGATCCCAATCACCTCACATCACATCACTGCTGTGTCTGACGATCCCAATCACCTCACATCACTGCTGTATCTGACGATCCCAATCACATCACATCACATCACTGCTGTATCTGATGATCCCAATCACCTCACATCACATCACTGCTGTGTCTGATGATCCCAATCACCTCACATCACATCACTGCTGTGTCTGATGATCCCAATCACCTCACATCACTGCTGTATCTGATGATCCCAATCACCTCACCTCACATCACTGCTGTATCTGATGATCCCAATCACATCACATCACTGCTGTATCTGACGATCCCAATCACCTCACATCACATCACTGCTGTATCTGATGATCCCAATCACATCACATCACTGCTGTATCTGATGATCCCAATCACCTCACATCACTGCTGTATCTGATGATCCCAATCACCTCACATCACTGCTGTATCTGATGATCCCAATCACCTCACATCACATCACTGCTGTGTCTGATGATCCCAATCACCTCACCTCACATCACTGCTGTATCTGATGATCCCAATCACCTCACCTCACATCACTGCTGTATCTGATGATCCCAATCACCTCACATCACTGCTGTATCTGATGATCCCAATCACATCACCTCACATCACTGCTGTATCTGATGATCCCAATCACATCACATCACTGCTGTGTCTGATGATCCCAATCACCTCACATCACATCACTGCTGTATCTGATGATCCCAATCACCTCACATCACATCACTGCTGTATCTGATGATCCCAATCACCTCACATCACTGCTGTATCTGATGATCCCAATCACCTCACATCACATCACTGCTGTGTCTGACGATCCCAATCACCTCACATCACATCACTGCTGTGTCTGATGATCCCAATCACCTCACCTCACATCACTGCTGTATCTGACGATCCCAATCACCTCACATCACTGCTGTATCTGATGATCCCAATCACCTCACATCACATCACTGCTGTATCTGACGATCCCAATCACATCACATCACTGCTGTATCTGATGATCCCAATCACCTCACATCACTGCTGTATCTGACGATCCCAATCACCTCACATCACATCACTGCTGTATCTGACGATCCCAATCACATCACATCACTGCTGTATCTGATGATCCCAATCACATCACATCACTGCTGTATCTGATGATCCCAATCACCTCACATCACATCACTGCTGTATCTGACGATCCCAATCACCTCACATCACTGCTGTGTCTGATGATCCCAATCACATCACATCACTGCTGTATCTGATGATCCCAATCACATCACATCACTGCTGTATCTGACGATCCCAATCACCTCACATCACTGCTGTATCTGATGATCCCAATCACCTCACATCACTGCTGTGTCTGATGATCCCAATCACATCACATCACTGCTGTATCTGATGATCCCAATCACATCACATCACTGCTGTATCTGACGATCCCAATCACCTCACATCACTGCTGTATCTGATGATCCCAATCACATCACATCACTGCTGTATCTGATGATCCCAATCACCTCACATCACATCACTGCTGTGTCTGATGATCCCAATCACCTCACATCACTGCTGTATCTGATGATCCCAATCACCTCACATCACTGCTGTATCTGATGATCCCAATCACATCACATCACTGCTGTATCTGATGATCCCAATCACATCACATCACTGCTGTGTCTGATGATCCCAATCACCTCACATCACTGCTGTATCTGATGATCCCAATCACCTCACATCACATCACTGCTGTGTCTGATGATCCCAATCACCTCACATCACATCACTGCTGTGTCTGATGATCCCAATCACCTCACATCACTGCTGTATCTGATGATCCCAATCACCTCACATCACTGCTGTATCTGACGATCCCAATCACCTCACATCACTGCTGTATCTGATGATCCCAATCACCTCACATCACATCACTGCTGTATCTGACGATCCCAATCACATCACATCACATCACTGCTGTATCTGACGATCCCAATCACATCACATCACTGCTGTGTCTGATGATCCCAATCACCTCACCTCACTGCTGTATCTGATGATCCCAATCACATCACATCACTGCTGTATCTGATGATCCCAATCACATCACATCACTGCTGTATCTGACGATCCCAATCACCTCACATCACATCACTGCTGTGTCTGATGATCCCAATCACATCACATCACTGCTGTATCTGATGATCCCAATCACCTCACATCACATCACTGCTGTATCTGATGATCCCAATCACCTCACCTCACTGCTGTATCTGATGATCCCAATCACATCACATCACTGCTGTATCTGATGATCCCAATCACCTCACATCACATCACTGCTGTGTCTGATGATCCCAATCACCTCACCTCACATCACTGCTGTATCTGATGATCCCAATCACCTCACATCACTGCTGTGTCTGATGATCCCAATCACCTCACATCACATCACTGCTGTATCTGATGATCCCAATCACCTCACATCACATCACTGCTGTATCTGATGATCCCAATCACCTCACCTCACATCACTGCTGTGTCTGATGATCCCAATCACCTCACATCACATCACTGCTGTGTCTGATGATCCCAATCACCTCACCTCACTGCTGTATCTGATGATCCCAATCACCTCACATCACATCACTGCTGTATCTGATGATCCCAATCACCTCACATCACATCACTGCTGTATCTGATGATCCCAATCACCTCACATCACTGCTGTGTCTGATGATCCCAATCACCTCACATCACTGCTGTATCTGATGATCCCAATCACATCACATCACTGCTGTGTCTGATGATCCCAATCACCTCACATCACTGCTGTGTCTGATGATCCCAATCACATCACATCACTGCTGTGTCTGATGATCCCAATCACCTCACATCACATCACTGCTGTATCTGATGATCCCAATCACCTCACATCACATCACTGCTGTATCTGATGATCCCAATCACCTCACATCACTGCTGTGTCTGATGATCCCAATCACATCACATCACTGCTGTGTCTGACGATCCCAATCACCTCACATCACTGCTGTATCTGATGATCCCAATCACATCACATCACTGCTGTATCTGATGATCCCAATCACCTCACCTCACTGCTGTATCTGATGATCCCAATCACCTCACATCACTGCTGTATCTGATGATCCCAATCACCTCACATCACTGCTGTGTCTGATGATCCCAATCACCTCACATCACATCACTGCTGTGTCTGATGATCCCAATCACCTCACATCACATCACTGCTGTGTCTGATGATCCCAATCACCTCACATCACATCACTGCTGTATCTGATGATCCCAATCACCTCACATCACATCACTGCTGTATCTGATGATCCCAATCACCTCACATCACATCACTGCTGTATCTGATGATCCCAATCACCTCACATCACATCACTGCTGTGTCTGATGATCCCAATCACCTCACATCACATCACTGCTGTATCTGATGATCCCAATCACCTCACATCACATCACTGCTGTATCTGATGATCCCAATCACCTCACATCACATCACTGCTGTATCTGATGATCCCAATCACCTCACATCACATCACTGCTGTATCTGATGATCCCAATCACCTCACATCACATCACTGCTGTATCTGATGATCCCAATCACCTCACATCACTGCTGTATCTGATGATCCCAATCACCTCACCTCACTGCTGTATCTGATGATCCCAATCACCTCACATCACCTCACATCACATCACTGCTGTGTCTGATGATCCCAATCACCTCACATCACTGCTGTATCTGATGATCCCAATCACCTCACATCACTGCTGTATCTGATGATCCCAATCACCTCACCTCACTGCTGTGTCTGATGATCCCAATCACCTCACATCACTGCTGTATCTGATGATCCCAATCACCTCACCTCACTGCTGTATCTGATGATCCCAATCACCTCACCTCACATCACTGCTGTATCTGATGATCCCAATCACCTCACATCACATCACTGCTGTATCTGATGATCCCAATCACCTCACATCACATCACTGCTGTATCTGATGATCCCAATCACCTCACATCACTGCTGTATCTGATGATCCCAATCACCTCACATCACTGCTGTGTCTGATGATCCCAATCACCTCACATCACTGCTGTATCTGATGATCCCAATCACCTCACATCACTGCTGTGTCTGATGATCCCAATCACCTCACATCACTGCTGTATCTGATGATCCCAATCACCTCACATCACTGCTGTCTCTGATGATCCCAATCACCTCACATCACTGCTGTGTCTGATGATCCCAATCACCTCACATCACTGCTGTGTCTGATGATCCCAATCACCTCACATCACTGCTGTCTCTGATGATCCCAATCACCTCACATCACTGCTGTGTCTGATGATCCCAATCACCTCACATCACATCACTGCTGTATCTGATGATCCCAATCACCTCACATCACATCACTGCTGTATCTGATGATCCCAATCACATCACATCACTGCTGTGTCTGATGATCCCAATCACCTCACATCACTGCTGTATCTGATGATCCCAATCACCTCACATCACTGCTGTGTCTGATGATCCCAATCACCTCACATCACATCACTGCTGTATCTGATGATCCCAATCACCTCACATCACATCACTGCTGTGTCTGATGATCCCAATCACCTCACATCACATCACTGCTGTATCTGATGATCCCAATCACCTCACATCACATCACTGCTGTGTCTGATGATCCCAATCACCTCACATCACATCACTGCTGTATCTGATGATCCCAATCACCTCACATCACATCACTGCTGTATCTGATGATCCCAATCACCTCACATCACTGCTGTATCTGATGATCCCAATCACCTCACATCACTGCTGTATCTGATGATCCCAATCACCTCACATCACTGCTGTATCTGATGATCCCAATCACCTCACATCACTGCTGTATCTGATGATCCCAATCACCTCACATCACTGCTGTATCTGATGATCCCAATCACCTCACATCACTGCTGTATCTGATGATCCCAATCACCTCACCTCACATCACTGCTGTATCTGATGATCCCAATCACCTCACATCACATCACTGCTGTATCTGATGATCCCAATCACCTCACATCACTGCTGTGTCTGATGATCCCAATCACCTCACATCACATCACTGCTGTATCTGATGATCCCAATCACCTCACATCACTGCTGTATCTGATGATCCCAATCACCTCACATCAAATCACTGCTGTATCTGATGATCCCAATCACCTCACCTCACATCACTGCTGTGTCTGATGATCCCAATCACCTCACATCAAATCACTGCTGTATCTGATGATCCCAATCACCTCACATCACTGCTGTGTCTGATGATCCCAATCACCTCACATCAAATCACTGCTGTGTCTGATGATCCCAATCACCTCACATCACTGCTGTGTCTGATGATCCCAATCACCTCACATCACTGCTGTATCTGATGATCCCAATCACCTCACATCACTGCTGTATCTGATGATCCCAATCACCTCACATCACTGCTGTGTCTGATGATCCCAATCACCTCACATCACATCACTGCTGTGTCTGATGATCCCAATCACCTCACATCACATCACTGCTGTGTCTGATGATCCCAATCACCTCACATCACATCACTGCTGTATCTGATGATCCCAATCACCTCACATCACATCACTGCTGTATCTGATGATCCCAATCACCTCACATCACTGCTGTATCTGATGATCCCAATCACCTCACCTCACATCACTGCTGTATCTGATGATCCCAATCACCTCACATCACTGCTGTATCTGATGATCCCAATCACCTCACATCACTGCTGTATCTGATGATCCCAATCACCTCACATCACATCACTGCTGTGTCTGATGATCCCAATCACCTCACATCACATCACTGCTGTGTCTGATGATCCCAATCACCTCACATCACTGCTGTGTCTGATGATCCCAATCACCTCACATCACTGCTGTATCTGATGATCCCAATCACCTCACATCACTGCTGTATCTGATGATCCCAATCACCTCACATCACTGCTGTGTCTGATGATCCCAATCACCTCACCTCACATCACTGCTGTATCTGATGATCCCAATCACCTCACATCACATCACTGCTGTGTCTGATGATCCCAATCACCTCACCTCACATCACTGCTGTATCTGATGATCCCAATCACCTCACATCACATCACTGCTGTATCTGATGATCCCAATCACCTCACCTCACATCACTGCTGTGTCTGACGATCCCAATCACCTCACATCACATCACTGCTGTATCTGATGATCCCAATCACCTCACCTCACATCACTGCTGTATCTGATGATCCCAATCACCTCACATCACATCACTGCTGTATCTGATGATCCCAATCACCTCACATCACATCACTGCTGTATCTGATGATCCCAATCACCTCACCTCACATCACTGCTGTATCTGATGATCCCAATCACCTCACATCACATCACTGCTGTATCTGATGATCCCAATCACCTCACATCACTGCTGTGTCTGATGATCCCAATCACCTCACATCACTGCTGTGTCTGATGATCCCAATCACCTCACATCACTGCTGTGTCTGACTATCCCAATCACCTCACATCACTGCTGTATCTGATGATCCCAATCACCTCACATCACTGCTGTATCTGATGATCCCAATCACCTCACATCACTGCTGTCTCTGATGATCCCAATCACCTCACATCACTGCTGTCTCTGATGATCCCAATCACATCACATCACTGCTGTGTCTGATGATCCCAATCACCTCACATCACATCACTGCTGTATCTGATGATCCCAATCACCTCACATCACTGCTGTGTCTGATGATCCCAATCACCTCACATCACTGCTGTGTCTGATGATCCCAATCACCTCACATCACTGCTGTCTCTGATGATCCCAATCACCTCACATCACTGCTGTCTCTGATGATCCCAATCACCTCACATCACTGCTGTATCTGATGATCCCAATCACATCACATCACATCACTGCTGTATCTGATGATCCCAATCACCTCACATCACTGCTGTATCTGATGATCCCAATCACCTCACATCACATCACTGCTGTGTCTGATGATCCCAATCACCTCACATCACTGCTGTGTCTGATGATCCCAATCACCTCACATCACTGCTGTATCTGATGATCCCAATCACCTCACCTCACATCACTGCTGTGTCTGATGATCCCAATCACCTCACATCACTGCTGTATCTGACGATCCCAATCACCTCACATCACATCACTGCTGTATCTGATGATCCCAATCACCTCACATCACTGCTGTGTCTGATGATCCCAATCACCTCACATCACATCACTGCTGTGTCTGATGATCCCAATCACCTCACATCACTGCTGTGTCTGATGATCCCAATCACCTCACATCACTGCTGTATCTGATGATCCCAATCACCTCACATCACTGCTGTATCTGATGATCCCAATCACCTCACATCACATCACTGCTGTATCTGATGATCCCAATCACCTCACATCACTGCTGTATCTGATGATCCCAATCACCTCACATCACTGCTGTATCTGATGATCCCAATCACCTCACATCACTGCTGTATCTGATGATCCCAATCACCTCACCTCACATCACTGCTGTATCTGACGATCCCAATCACCTCACATCACTGCTGTATCTGATGATCCCAATCACCTCACATCACTGCTGTATCTGATGATCCCAATCACCTCACATCACATCACTGCTGTATCTGATGATCCCAATCACCTCACATCACTGCTGTATCTGATGATCCCAATCACCTCACATCACTGCTGTATCTGATGATCCCAATCACCTCACATCACTGCTGTGTCTGATGATCCCAATCACCTCACATCACTGCTGTATCTGATGATCCCAATCACCTCACATCACTGCTGTATCTGATGATCCCAATCACCTCACATCACTGCTGTATCTGATGATCCCAATCACCTCACATCACTGCTGTGTCTGATGATCCCAATCACCTCACATCACATCACTGCTGTATCTGATGATCCCAATCACCTCACATCACATCACTGCTGTATCTGATGATCCCAATCACCTCACATCACATCACTGCTGTATCTGATGATCCCAATCACCTCACACATCACTGCTGTATCTGATGATCCCAATCACCTCACATCACTGCTGTATCTGATGATCCCAATCACCTCACATCACTCACTGTGTCTGATGATCCCAATCACCTCACATCACATCACTGCTGTATCTGATGATCCCAATCACCTCACATCACATCACTGCTGTATCTGATGATCCCAATCACCTCACATCACTGCTGTATCTGATGATCCCAATCACCTCACATCACATCACTGCTGTATCTGATGATCCCAATCACCTCACATCACTGCTGTATCTGATGATCCCAATCACCTCACATCACTGCTGTGTCTGATGATCCCAATCACCTCACATCACATCACTGCTGTATCTGATGATCCCAATCACCTCACCTCACATCACTGCTGTATCTGACGATCCCAATCACCTCACATCACATCACTGCTGTATCTGATGATCCCAATCACCTCACATCACATCACTGCTGTATCTGATGATCCCAATCACCTCACATCACATCACTGCTGTATCTGATGATCCCAATCACCTCACATCACATCACTGCTGTGTCTGATGATCCCAATCACCTCACATCACATCACTGCTGTATCTGACGATCCCAATCACCTCACATCACATCACTGCTGTATCTGATGATCCCAATCACCTCACATCACTGCTGTATCTGATGATCCCAATCACCTCACCTCACATCACTGCTGTATCTGATGATCCCAATCACCTCACCTCACATCACTGCTGTGTCTGATGATCCCAATCACCTCACATCACATCACTGCTGTATCTGATGATCCCAATCACCTCACATCACTGCTGTATCTGATGATCCCAATCACCTCACCTCACATCACTGCTGTATCTGATGATCCCAATCACCTCACCTCACATCACTGCTGTATCTGATGATCCCAATCACCTCACATCACTGCTGTGTCTGATGATCCCAATCACCTCACATCACTGCTGTGTCTGATGATCCCAATCACCTCACATCACATCACTGCTGTGTGTTGGTCGTTGTGTTGTCATCACATCCTCCTCATTAAGGACGTCTTTAAGTGTTGGTCGTTGTGTTGTTCTCATAACGGTCACATCCTCCTCATTAAGGACGTCTTTAAGTGTTGGTCGTTGTGTTGTTATCATAACGGTCACATCCTCCTCATTAAGGACGTCTTTAAGTGTTGGTCATTGTGTTGTCATCACATCCTCCTCATTAAGGACGTCTTTAAGTGTTGGTCGTTGTGTTGTTATCATAACGGTGACATCCTCCTCATTAAGGACGTCTTTAAGTGTTGGTCGTTGTGTTGTTATCACATCCTCCTCATTAAGGACGTCTTTAAGTGTTGGTCGTTGTGTTGATCTCATAACGGTCACATCCTCCTCATTAAGGACGTCTTTAAGTGTTGGTCGTTGTGTTGTTATCATAACGGTCACATCCTCCTCATTAAGGACGTCTTTAAGTGTTGGTCGTTGTGTTGTCATCACATCCTCCTCATTAAGGACGTCTTTAAGTGTTGGTCGTTGTGTTGTTCTCATAACGGTCACATCCTCCTCATTAAGGATGTCTTTAAGTGTTGGTCGTTGTGTTGTTCTCATAACGGTCACGTCCTCCTCATTAAGGACGTCTTTAAGTGTTGGTCGTTGTGTTGTTATCACATCCTCCTCATTAAGGACGTCTTTAAGTGTTGGTCGTTGTGTTGTTCTCATAACGGTCACGTCCTCCTCATTAAGGACGTCTTTAAGTGTTGGTCGTTGTGTTGTTCTCATAACGGTCACATCCTCCTCATTAAGGACGTCTTTAAGTGTTGGTCGTTGTGTTGTTATCATAACGGTCACATCCTCCTCATTAAGGACGTCTTTAAGTGTTGGTCGTTGTGTTGTTCTCATAACGGTCACATCCTCCTCATTAAGGATGTCTTTAAGTGTTGGTCGTTGTGTTGTCATCACATCCTCCTCATTAAGGATGTCTTTAAGTGTTGGTCGTTGTGTTGTTATCATAACGGTCACATCCTCCTCATTAAGGACGTCTTTAAGTGTTGGTCGTTGTGTTGTTCTCATAACGGTCACATCCTCCTCATTAAGGACGTCTTTAAGTGTTGGTCGTTGTGTTGTCATCACATCCTCCTCATTAAGGACGTCTTTAAGTGTTGGTCGTTGTGTTGTTATCATAACGGTCACATCCTCCTCATTAAGGACGTCTTTAAGTGTTGGTCGTTGTGTTGTTATCATAACGGTCACATCCTCCTCATTAAGGACGTCTTTAAGTGTTGGTCGTTGTGTTGTTATCACATCCTCCTCATTAAGGACGTCTTTAAGTGTTGGTCGTTGTGTTGTTATCATAACGGTCACATCCTCCTCATTAAGGACGTCTTTAAGTGTTGGTCGTTGTGTGTTGTTATCACATCCTCCTCATTAAGGACGTCTTTAAGTGTTGGTCGTTGTGTTGATCTCATAACGGTCACATCATCCTCATTAAGGACGTCTTTAAGTGTTGGTCGTTGTGTTGTTATCATAACGGTCACATCCTCCTCATTAAGGACGTCTTTAAGTGTTGGTCGTTGTGTTGTTATCACATCCTCCTCATTAAGGACATCTTTAAGTGTTGGTTGTTGTGTTGTTCTCATAACGGTCACATCCTCCTCATTAAGGATGTCTTTAAGTGTTGGTCGTTGTGTTGTTATCATAACGGTCACATCCTCCTCATTAAGGACGTCTTTAAGTGTTGGTCGTTGTGTTGTTATCACATCCTCCTCATTAAGGACGTCTTTAAGTGTTGGTCGTTGTGTTGTTCTCATAACGGTCACATCCTCCTCATTAAGGACATCTTTAAGTGTTGTTCGTTGTGTTGTTCTCATAACGGTCACATCCTCCTCATTAAGGACGTCTTTAAGTGTTGGTCGTTGTGTTGTTATCATAACGGTCACATCCTCCTCATTAAGGACGTCTTTAAGTGTTGGTCGTTGTGTTGTTCTCATAACGGTCACATCCTCCTCATTAAGGATGTCTTTAAGTGTTGGTCGTTGTGTTGTCATCACATCCTCCTCATTAAGGATGTCTTTAAGTGTTGGTCGTTGTGTTGTTCTCATAACGGTCACATCCTCCTCATTAAGGACGTCTTTAAGTGTTGGTCGTTGTGTTGTCATCACATCCTCCTCATTAAGGACGTCTTTAAGTGTTGGTCGTTGTGTTGTTATCATAACGGTCACGTCCTCCTCATTAAGGACGTCTTTAAGTGTTGGTTGTTGTGTTGTTCTCATAACGGTCACATCCTCCTCATTAAGGACGTCTTTAAGTGTTGGTTGTTGTGTTGTTCTCATAACGGTCACATCCTCCTCATTAAGGATGTCTTTAAGTGTTGGTCGTTGTGTTGTCATCACATCCTCCTCATTAAGGACGTCTTTAAGTGTTGGTCGTTGTGTTGTCATCATAACGGTCACATCCTCCTCATTAAGGACGTCTTTAAGTGTTGGTCGTTGTGTTGTCATCATAACGGTCACATCCTCCTCATTAAGGACATCTTTAAGTGTTGGTCGTTGTGTTGTTATCATAACGGTCACATCCTCCTCATTAAGGACGTCTTTAAGTGTTGGTCGTTGTGTTGTTATCACATCCTCCTCATTAAGGATGTCTTTAAGTGTTGGTAGTTGTGTTGTTCTCATAACGGTCACATCCTCCTCATTAAGGACGTCTTTAAGTGTTGGTTGTTGTGTTGTTCTCATAACGGTCACATCCTCCTCATTAAGGATGTCTTTAAGTGTTGGTCGTTGTGTTGTCATCACATCCTCCTCATTAAGGACGTCTTTAAGTGTTGGTAGTTGTGTTGTCATCACATCCTCCTCATTAAGGACGTCTTTAAGTGTTGGTTGTTGTGTTGTTCTCATAACGGTCACATCCTCCTCATTAAGGACGTCTTTAAGTGTTGGTTGTTGTGTTGTTCTCATAACGGTCACATCCTCCTCATTAAGGACGTCTTTAAGTGTTGGTTGTTGTGTTGTTCTCATAACGGTCACATCCTCCTCATTAAGGACGTCTTTAAGTGTTGGTCGTTGTGTTGTTATCATAACGGTCACATCCTCCTCATTAAGGACGTCTTTAAGTGTTGGTCATTGTGTTGTTATCATAACGGTCACATCCTCCTCATTAAGGACGTCTTTAAGTGTTGGTTGTTGTGTTGTTCTCATAACGGTCACATCCTCCTCATTAAGGACGTCTTTAAGTGTTGGTCGTTGTGTTGTTCTCATAACGGTCACATCCTCCTCATTAAGGATGTCTTTAAGTGTTGGTTGTTGTGTTGTTATCATAACGGTCACATCCTCCTCATTAAGGACGTCTTTAAGTGTTGGTCGTTGTGTTGTTATCATAACGGTCACATCCTCCTCATTAAGGACGTCTTTAAGTGTTGGTCGTTGTGTTGTTATCATAACGGTCACATCCTCCTCATTAAGGACGTCTTTAAGTGTTGGTCGTTGTGTTGTCATCACATCCTCCTCATTAAGGACGTCTTTAAGTGTTGGTCGTTGTGTTGTTCTCATAACGGTCACATCCTCCTCATTAAAGACGTCTTTAAGTGTTGGTTGTTGTGTTGTTATCATAACGGTCATCCTCCTCATTAAGGATGTCTTTAAGTGTTGGTCGTTGTGTTGTTATCACATCCTCCTCATTAAGGACGTCTTTAAGTGTTGGTCGTGGTGTTGTTCTCATAACGGTCACATCCTCCTCATTAAGGACGTCTTTAAGTGTTGGTTGTTGTGTTGTTCTCATAACGGTCACATCCTCCTCATTAAGGACGTCTTTAAGTGTTGGTCGTTGTGTTGTTATCACATCCTCCTCATTAAGGACATCTTTAAGTGTTGGTCGTTGTGTTGTTCTCATAACGGTCACATCCTCCTCATTAAGGATGTCTTTAAGTGTTGGTCGTTGTGTTGTTATCATAACGGTCACATCCTCCTCATTAAGGACGTCTTTAAGTGTTGGTCGTTGTGTTGTTATCACATCCTCCTCATTAAGGACGTCTTTAAGTGTTGGTCGTTGTGTTGTTCTCATAACGGTCACATCCTCCTCATTAAGGACATCTTTAAGTGTTGTTCGTTGTGTTGTTCTCATAACGGTCACGTCCTCCTCATTAAGGACGTCTTTAAGTGTTGGTTGTTGTGTTGTTCTCATAACGGTCACATCCTCCTCATTAAGGACGTCTTTAAGTGTTGGTTGTTGTGTTGTTCTCATAACGGTCACATCCTCCTCATTAAGGATGTCTTTAAGTGTTGGTCGTTGTGTTGTCATCACATCCTCCTCATTAAGGACGTCTTTAAGTGTTGGTTGTTGTGTTGTCATCACATCCTCCTCATTAAGGACGTCTTTAAGTGTTGGTTGTTGTGTTGTTCTCATAACGGTCACGTCCTCCTCATTAAGGACGTCTTTAAGTGTTGGTTGTTGTGTTGTTCTCATAACGGTCACATCCTCCTCATTAAGGACGTCTTTAAGTGTTGGTTGTTGTGTTGTTCTCATAACGGTCACATCCTCCTCATTAAGGACGTCTTTAAGTGTTGGTCGTTGTGTTGTCATCACATCCTCCTCATTAAGGACGTCTTTAAGTGTTGGTAGTTGTGTTGTCATCATAACGGTCATCCTCCTCATTAAGGACGTCTTTAAGTGTTGGTCGTTGTGTTGTCATCATAACGGTCACATCCTCCTCATTAAGGACATCTTTAAGTGTTGGTCGTTGTGTTGTTCTCATAACGGTCACATCCTCCTCATTAAGGACGTCTTTAAGTGTTGGTCGTTGTGTTGTTATCACATCCTCCTCATTAAGGACGTCTTTAAGTGTTGGTAGTTGTGTTGTTCTCATAACGGTCACATCCTCCTCATTAAGGACGTCTTTAAGTGTTGGTTGTTGTGTTGTTCTCATAACGGTCACATCCTCCTCATTAAGGATGTCTTTAAGTGTTGGTCGTTGTGTTGTCATCACATCCTCCTCATTAAGGACGTCTTTAAGTGTTGGTAGTTGTGTTGTCATCATAACGGTCATCCTCCTCATTAAGGATGTCTTTAAGTGTTGGTAGTTGTGTTGTTCTCATAACGGTCACATCCTCCTCATTAAGGACGTCTTTAAGTGTTGGTTGTTGTGTTGTTCTCATAACGGTCACATCCTCCTCATTAAGGACGTCTTTAAGTGTTGGTTGTTGTGTTGTTATCATAACGGTCACATCCTCCTCATTAAGGACGTCTTTAAGTGTTGGTCGTTGTGTTGTTATCATAACGGTCACCGTCCTCATTAAGGACGTCTTTAAGTGTTGGTCGTTGTGTTGTTATCATAACGGTCACATCCTCCTCATTAAGGACGTCTTTAAGTGTTGGTCGTTGTGTTGTTCTCATAACGGTCACATCCTCCTCATTAAGGACGTCTTTAAGTGTTGGTTGTTGTGTTGTTATCATAACGGTCACATCCTCCTCATTAAGGATGTCTTTAAGTGTTGGTTGTTGTGTTGTTATCATAACGGTCACGTCCTCCTCATTAAGGACGTCTTTAAGTGTTGGTCGTTGTGTTGTTATCATAACGGTCACATCCTCCTCATTAAGGACGTCTTTAAGTGTTGGTCGTTGTGTTGTTATCATAAAGGTCACATCCTCCTCATTAAGGACGTCTTTAAGTGTTGGTCGTTGTGTTGTCATCACATCCTCCTCATTAAGGATGTCTTTAAGTGTTGGTCGTTGTGTTGTTCTCATAACGGTCACATCCTCCTCATTAAAGACGTCTTTAAGTGTTGGTTGTTGTGTTGTTATCATAACGGTCACATCCTCCTCATTAAGGATGTCTTTAAGTGTTGGTCGTTGTGTTGTTATCACATCCTCCTCATGAAGGACGTCTTTAAGTGTTGGTCGTGGTGTTGTTCTCATAACGGTCACATCCTCCTCATTAAGGACGTCTTTAAGTGTTGGTTGTTGTGTTGTTCTCATAACGGTCACATCCTCCTCATTAAGGACGTCTTTAAGTGTTGGTCGTTGTGTTGTCATCACATCCTCCTCATTAAGGACGTCTTTAAGTGTTGGTCGTTGTGTTGTTCTCATAACGGTCACATCCTCCTCATTAAGGAGGTCTTTAAGTGTTGGTCGTTGTGTTGTTCTCATAACGGTCACATCCTCCTCATTAAGGACGTCTTTAAGTGTTGGTTGTTGTGTTGTTCTCATAACGGTCACATCCTCCTCATTAAGGACGTCTTTAAGTGTTGGTCGTTGTGTTGTCATCACATCCTCCTCATTAAGGACGTCTTTAAGTGTTGGTCGTTGTGTTGTTATCATAACGGTCACATCCTCCTCATTAAGGACGTCTTTAAGTGTTGGTCGTTGTGTTGTTATCACATCCTCCTCATTAAGGACGTCTTTAAGTGTTGGTCGTTGTGTTGTTCTCACATCCTCCTCATTAAGGACGTCTTTAAGTGTTGGTCGTTGTGTTGTTCTCATAACGGTCACATCCTCCTCATTAAGGACGTCTTTAAGTGTTGGTCGTTGTGTTGTTATCATAACGGTCACATCCTCCTCATTAAGGACGTCTTTAAGTGTTGGTCGTTGTGTTGTTATCACATCCTCCTCATTAAGGACGTCTTTAAGTGTTGGTCGTTGTGTTGTTCTCACATCCTCCTCATTAAGGACGTCTTTAAGTGTTGGTCGTTGTGTTGTTCTCATAACGGTCACATCCTCCTCATTAAGGACGTCTTTAAGTGTTGGTTGTTGTGTTGTTCTCATAACGGTCACATCCTCCTCATTAAGGACGTCTTTAAGTGTTGGTCGTTGTGTTGTTATCATAACGGTCACATCCTCCTCATTAAGGACGTCTTTAAGTGTTGGTCATTG
Organism: Oncorhynchus keta; assembly: GCF_023373465.1. Classification (NCBI taxonomy): domain Eukaryota; kingdom Metazoa; phylum Chordata; class Actinopteri; order Salmoniformes; family Salmonidae; genus Oncorhynchus; species Oncorhynchus keta. The sequence goes on along the minus strand of NW_026280392.1, from coordinate 104,999 downwards.
TGTTGTTATCATAACGGTCACATCCTCCTCATTAAGGACGTCTTTAAGTGTTGGTTGTTGTGTTGTTCTCACGTCCTCCTCATTAAGGACGTCTTTAAGTGTTGGTCGTTGTGTTGTTCTCATAACGGTCACATCCTCCTCATTAAGGATGTCTTTAAGTGTTGGTTGTTGTGTTGTCATCACATCCTCCTCATTAAGGATGTCTTTAAGTGTTGGTCGTTGTGTTGTTCTCATAACGGTCACATCCTCCTCATTAAGGACGTCTTTAAGTGTTGGTCGTTGTGTTGTTATCACATCCTCCTCATTAAGGACGTCTTTAAGTGTTGGTCGTTGTGTTGTTCTCATAACGGTCACATCCTCCTCATTAAGGACGTCTTTAAGTGTTGGTCGTTGTGTTGTTCTCATAACGGTCACATCCTCCTCATTAAGGACGTCTTTAAGTGTTGGTTGTTGTGTTGTTCTCATAACGGTCACATCCTCCTCATTAAGGACGTCTTTAAGTGTTGGTCGTTGTGTTGTCATCACATCCTCCTCATTAAGGACGTCTTTAAGTGTTGGTCGTTGTGTTGTTCTCATAACGGTCACATCCTCCTCATTAAGGACGTCTTTAAGTGTTGGTCGTTGTGTTGTTCTCATAACGGTCACATCCTCCTCATTAAGGACGTCTTTAAGTGTTGGTTGTTGTGTTGTTCTCATAACGGTCACATCCTCCTCATTAAGGAGGTCTTTAAGTGTTGGTCGTTGTGTTGTTCATCACATCCTCCTCATTAAGGACGTCTTTAAGTGTTGGTCGTTGTGTTGTTATCATAACGGTCACATCCTCCTCATTAAGGACGTCTTTAAGTGTTGGTCGTTGTGTTGTTATCACATCCTCCTCCTCATTAAGGACGTCTTTAAGTGTTGGTCGTTGTGTTGTTCTCACATCCTCCTCATTAAGGACGTCTTTAAGTGTTGGTCGTTGTGTTGTTCTCATAACGGTCACATCCTCCTCATTAAGGACGTCTTTAAGTGTTGGTCGTTGTGTTGTTATCATAACGGTCACATCCTCCTCATTAAGGACGTCTTTAAGTGTTGGTCGTTGTGTTGTTATCACATCCTCCTCATTAAGGACGTCTTTAAGTGTTGGTCGTTGTGTTGTTCTCACATCCTCCTCATTAAGGACGTCTTTAAGTGTTGGTCGTTGTGTTGTTCTCATAACGGTCACATCCTCCTCATTAAGGACGTCTTTAAGTGTTGGTCGTTGTGTTGTTCTCATAACGGTCACATCCTCCTCATTAAGGACGTCTTTAAGTGTTGGTTGTTGTGTTGTTCTCATAACGGTCACATCCTCCTCATTAAGGACGTCTTTAAGTGTTGGTCGTTGTGTTGTTATCATAACGGTCACATCCTCCTCATTAAGGACGTCTTTAAGTGTTGGTCATTGTGTTGTTATCATAACGGTCACATCCTCCTCATTAAGGATGTCTTTAAGTGTTGGTCGTTGTGTTGTCATCACATCCTCCTCATTAAGGATGTATTTAAGTGTTGGTCGTTGTGTTGTTCTCATAACGGTCACGTCCTCCTCATTAAGGACGTCTTTAAGTGTTGGTCGTTGTGTTGTTATCACATCCTCCTCATTAAGGACGTCTTTAAGTGTTGGTCGTTGTGTTGTTCTCATAACGGTCACATCCTCCTCATTAAGGACGTCTTTAAGTGTTGGTTGTTGTGTTGTTCTCATAACGGTCACATCCTCCTCATTAAGGACGTCTTTAAGTGTTGGTCGTTGTGTTGTTCTCATAACGGTCACATCCTCCTCATTAAGGACGTCTTTAAGTGTTGGTCGTTGTGTTGTCATCACATCCTCCTCATTAAGGACGTCTTTAAGTGTTGGTTGTTGTGTTGTCATCATAACGGTCACATCCTCCTCATTAAGGATGTCTTTAAGTGTTGGTCGTTGTGTTGTCATCATAACGGTCACATCCTCCTCATTAAGGACGTCTTTAAGTGTTGGTCGTTGTGTTGTTATCATAACGGTCACATCCTCCTCATTAAGGACGTCTTTAAGTGTTGGTCGTTGTGTTGTTCTCATAACGGTCACATCCTCCTCATTAAGGACGTCTTTAAGTGTTGGTCGTTGTGTTGTTCTCATAACGGTCACATCCTCCTCATTAAGGACGTCTTTAAGTGTTGGTCGTTGTGTTGTTATCACATCCTCCTCATTAAGGACGTCTTTAAGTGTTGGTCGTTGTGTTGTCATCATAACGGTCACATCCTCCTCATTAAGGACGTCTTTAAGTGTTGGTCGTTGTGTTGTTCTCATAACGGTCACATCCTCCTCATTAAGGACGTCTTTAAGTGTTGGTCGTTGTGTTGTCATCACATCCTCCTCATTAAGGACGTCTTTAAGTGTTGGTCGTTGTGTTGTCATCACATCCTCCTCATTAAGGACGTCTTTAAGTGTTGGTCGTTGTGTTGTCATCATCCTCCTCATTAAGGACGTCTTTAAGTGTTGGTCGTTGTGTTGTCATCACATCCTCCTCATTAAGGATGTCTTTAAGTGTTGGTCGTTGTGTTGTCATTACATCCTCCTCATTAAGGACGTCTTTAAGTGTTGGTCGTTGTGTTGTTATCATAACGGTCACGTCCTCCTCATTAAGGACGTCTTTAAGTGTTGGTCGTTGTGTTGTTATCATAACGGTCACGTCCTCCTCATTAAGGACGTCTTTAAGTGTTGGTTGTTGTGTTGTCATCACATCACATCCTCCTCATTAAGGACGTCTTTAAGTGTTGGTCGTTGTGTTGTTATCATAACGGTCACATCCTCCTCATTAAGGACGTCTTTAAGTGTTGGTTGTTGTGTTGTTATCATAACGGTCACATCCTCCTCATTAAGGATGTCTTTAAGTGTTGGTCGTTGTGTTGTTATCATAACGGTCACATCCTCCTCATTAAGGACGTCTTTAAGTGTTGGTCGTTGTGTTGTTATCATAACGGTCACATCCTCCTCATTAAGGACGTCTTTAAGTGTTGGTCGTTGTGTTGTTATCATAACGGTCACATCCTCCTCATTAAGGACGTCTTTAAGTGTTGGTCGTTGTGTTGTTCTCATAACGGTCACATCCTCCTCATTAAGGACGTCTTTAAGTGTTGGTCGTTGTGTTGTTCTCATAACGGTCACATCCTCCTCATTAAGGATGTCTTTAAGTGTTGGTCATTGTGTTGTTCTCACATCCTCCTCATTAAGGACGTCTTTAAGTGTTGGTCGTTGTGTTGTTCTCATAACGGTCACATCCTCCTCATTAAGGATGTCTTTAAGTGTTGGTCGTTGTGTTGTCATCACATCCTCCTCATTAAGGATGTCTTTAAGTGTTGGTCATTGTGTTGTTCTCACATCCTCCTCATTAAGGACGTCTTTAAGTGTTGGTCGTTGTGTTGTTCTCATAACGGTCACATCCTCCTCATTACAGGACGTCTTTAAGTGTTGGTTGTTGTGTTGTTATCATAACGGTCACATCCTCCTCAAAAAGGATGTCTTTAAGTGTTGGTCGTTGTGTTGTTCTCATAACGGTCACATCCTCCTCATTAAGGATGTCTTTAAGTGTTGGTCGTTGTGTTGTCATCACATCCTCCTCATTAAGGACGTCTTTAAGTGTTGGTCGTTGTGTTGTTCTCATAACGGTCACATCCTCCTCATTAAGGATGTCTTTAAGTGTTGGTCGCTGTGTTGTCATCACATCCTCCTCATTAAGGATGTCTTTAAGTGTTGCTCATTGTGTTGTTCTCACATCCTCCTCATGTAAGGACGTCTTTAAGTGTTGGTCGTTGTGTTGTTCTCATAACGGTCACATCCTCCTCATTAAGGACGTCTTTAAGTGTTGGTTGTTGTGTTGTTATCATAACGGTCACATCCTCCTCATTAAGGACGTCTTTAAGTGTTGGTCGTTGTGTTGTCATCACATCCTCCTCATTAAGGACGTCTTTAAGTGTTGGTTTGTGTTGTCATCACATCCTCCTCATTAAGGACGTCTTTAAGTGTTGGTCATTGTGTTGTTCTCATAACGGTCACATCCTCCTCATTAAGGACGTATTTAAGTGTTGGTCGTTGTGGTGTCATCACATCCTCCTCATTAAGGGCGTCTTTAAGTGTTGGTCATTGTGTTGTTCTCATAACGGTCACATCCTCCTCATTAAGGACGTCTTTAAGTGGTGGTCGTTGTGTTGTCATCACATCCTCCTCATTAAGGATGTCTTTAAGTGTTGGTCGTTGTGTTGTTATTCATAACGGTCACATCCTCCTCATTAAGGACGTCTTTAAGTGTTGGTTGTTGTGTTGTTCTCATAACGGTCACATCCTCCTCATTAAGGACGTCTTTAAGTGTTGGTCGTTGTGTTGTCATCACATCCTCCTCATTAAGGACGTCTTTAAGTGTTGGTCGTTGTGTTGTCATCACATCCTCCTCATTAAGGACGTCTTTTCAGTGTTGGTCATTGTGTTGTTCTCATAACAGTCACATCCTCCTCATTAAGGACGTCTTTAAGTGTTGGTCATTGTGGTGTCATCACATCCTCCTCATTAAGGACGTCTTTAAGTGTTGGTCGTTGTGTTGTTCTCATAACGGTCACATCCTCCTCATTAAGGATGTCTTTAAGTGTTGGTTGTTGTGTTGTCATCACATCCTCCTCATTAAGGACGTCTTTAAGTGTTGGTCGTTGTGTTGTTATCATAACGGTCACATCCTCCTCATTAAGGACGTCTTTAAGTGTTGGTCGTTGTGTTGTTATCATAACGGTCACATCCTCCTCATTAAGGACGTCTTTAAGTGTTGGTTGTTGTGTTGTTATCATAACGGTCACATCCTCCTCATTAAGGACGTCTTTAAGTGTTGGTCGTTGTGTTGTTCTCACATCCTCCTCATTAAGGACGTCTTTAAGTGTTGGTTGTTGTGTTGTTCTCATAACGGTCACATCCTCCTCATTAAGGACGTCTTTAAGTGTTGGTTGTTGTGTTGTTCTCATAACGGTCACATCCTCCTCATTAAGGACGTCTTTAAGTGTTGGTCGTTGTGTTGTTATCACATCCTCCTCATTAAGGACGTCTTTAAGTGTTGGTCATTGTGTTGTTCTCATAACGGTCACATCCTCCTCATTAGAAACGTCTTTAAGTGTTGGTCGTTGTGTTGTTCTCATCCTCCTCATTAAGGACGTCTTTAAGTGTTGGTCGTTGTGTTGTTATCATAGCGGTCACATCCTCCTCATTAAGGATGTCTTTAAGTGTTGGTTGTTGTGTTGTTCTCATAACGGTCACATCCTCCTCATTAAGGATGTCTTTAAGTGTTGGTTGTTGTGTTGTTCTCATAACGGTCACATCCTCCTCATTAAGGATGTCTTTAAGTGTTGGTTGTTGTGTTGTTCTCATAACGGTCATCCTCCTCATTAAGGATGTCTTTAAGTGTTGGTTGTTGTGTTGTTCTCATAACGGTCACATCCTCCTCATTAAGGACGTCTTTAAGTGTTGGTCGTTGTGTTGTCATCACATCCTCCTCCCTAAAACACGTCTTTAAGTGTTGGTTGTTGTGTTGTTCTCATAACGGTCACATCCTCCTCATTAAGGACGTCTTTAAGTGTTGGTTGTTGTGTTGTTATCATAACGGTCACATCCTCCTCATTAAGGACGTCTTTAAGTGTTGGTCGTTGTGTTGTTCTCATAACGGTCACATCCTCCTCATTAAGGACGTCTTTAAGTGTTGGTTGTTGTGTTGTTATCATAACGGTCAGGCAAAAGTCCATCCTCCTCATTAAGGACGTCTTTAAGTGTTGGTTGTTGTGTTGTTATCATAACGGTCACATCCTCCTCATTAAGGACGTCTTTAAGTGTTGGTTGTTGTGTTGTTCTCATAACGGTCACATCCTCCTCATTAAGGACGTCTTTAAGTGTTGGTTGTTGTGTTGTTCTCATAACGGTCACATCCTCCTCATTAAGGACGTCTTTAAGTGTTGGTTGTTGTGTTGTTCTCATAACGGTCACATCCTCCTCATTAAGGACGTCTTTAAGTGTTGGTCGTTGTGTTGTTCTCATAACGGTCACATCCTCCTCATTAAGGACGTCTTTAAGTGTTGGTTGTTGTGTTGTTATCATAACGGTCATCATCCTCCTCATTAAGGGCGTCTTTAAGTGTTGGTCGTTGTGTTGTTCTCATAACGGTCACATCCTCCTCATTAAGGACGTCTTTAAGTGTTGGTTGTTGTGTTGTTATCATAACGGTCACATCCTCCTCATTAAGGACGTCTTTAAGTGTTGGTTGTTGTGTTGTTATCATAACGGTCACATCCTCCTCATTAAGGACGTCTTTAAGTGTTGGTTGTTGTGTTGTTCTCTGACCGGTCACATCCTCCTCATTAAGGATGTCTTTAAGTGTTGGTTGTTGTGTTGTTCTCATAACGGTCACATCCTCCTCATTAAGGACGTCTTTAAGTGTTGGTTGTTGTGTTGTTATCATAACGGTCACATCCTCCTCATTAAGGACGTCTTTAAGTGTTGGTCGTTGTGTTGTTCTCATAACGGTCACATCCTCCTCATTAAGGACGTCTTTAAGTGTTGGTCGTTGTGTTGTCATCACATCCTCCTCATTAAGGAGTCTTTAAGTGTTGGGGCATTGTGTTGTTCTCATAACGGTCACATCCTCCTCATTAAGGACGTCTTTAAGTGTTGGTCGTTGTGTTGTTCTCATAACGGTCACATCCTCCTCATTAAGGACGTCTTTAAGTGTTGGTCGTTGTGGTGTCATCACATCCTCCTCAAAGGACGTCTTCAAGTGTTGGTCGTTGTGTTGTTCTCACATCCTCCTCATTAAGGACGTCTTTAAGTGTTGGTCGTTGTGTTGTTCTCATAACGGTCACATCCTCCTCATGCCCGACGTCTTTAAGTGTTGGTCGTTGTGTTGTTATCACGTCCTCCTCATTAAGGATGTCTTTAAGTGTTGGTCGTTGTGTTGTTCTCATAACGGTCACATCCTCCTCATCAAGGACGTCTTTAAGTGTTGGTCGTTGTGTTGTTATCACATCCTCCTCATTAAGGATGTCTTTAAGTGTTGGTTGTTGTGTTGTCATCACATCCTCCTCATTAAGGATGTCTTTAAAAATTGGTCGTTGTGTTGTCATCAAACTGGTCACATCCTCCTCATCCGTCTTTAAGTGTTGGTCGTTGTGTTGTTATCATAACGGTCACATCCTCCTCATTACTGCGACGTCTTTAAGTGTTGGTTGTTGTGTTGTTCTCATAACGGTCACATCCTCCTCATTAAGGACATCTTTAAGTGTTGGTCGTTGTGTTGTTATCACATCCTCCTCATTAAGGACGTCTTTAAGTGTTGGTCGTTGTGTTGTCATCATAACGGTCACATCCTCCTCATTAAGGACATCTTTAAGTGTTGGTCGTTGTGTTGTCATCACATCCTCCTCATTAAGGACGTCTTTAAGTGTTGGTCGTTGTGTTGTCATCACATCCTCCTCATTAAGGACGTCTTTAAGTGTTGGTCGTTGTGTTGTCATCATAACGGTCACATCCTCCTCATTAAGGACATCTTTAAGTGTTGGTTTGTGTTGTCATCATAACGGTCACATCCTCCTCATTAAGGACGTCTTTAAGTGTTGGTTGTTGTGTTGTTCTCATAACGGTCACATCCTCCTCATTAAGGACGTCTTTAAGTGTTGGTCGTTGTGTTGTTCTCATAACGGTCACATCCTCCTCATTAAGGACGTCTTTAAGTGTTGGTCGTTGTGTTGTTCTCATAACGGTCACATCCTCCTCATTAAGGACGTCTTTAAGTGTTGGTCGTTGTGTTGTTCTCATAACGGTCACATCCTCCTCATTAAGGACGTCTTTAAGTGTTGGTTGTTGTGTTGTTCTCATAACGGTCAAATCCTCCTCATTAAGGATGTCTTTAAGTGTTGGTCGTTGTGTTGTTCTCATAACGGTCACGTCCTCCTCATTAAGGACGTCTTTAAGTGATGGTCGTTGTGTTGTTCTCATAACGGTCACATCCTCCTCATTAAGGACGTCTTTAAGTGTTGGTCGTTGTGTTGTTCTCATAACGGTCACATCCTCCTCTTTAGGGAATAGGGTTCTATAGGGCTCTGGTCTAAAGTATTGCACTATTAGGGCTCTGGTCTAAAGTAGTGCACTTTATAGGGAATAGGGTTCAATAGGGCTCTGTTCTAAAGTAGTGCACTATATAGGGAATAGGGTTCTATAGGGCTCTGGTCTAAAGTAGTGCACTTTATAGGGAATAGGGTTCAATAGGGCTCTGTTCTAAAGTAGTGCACTATATAGGGAATAGGGTTCTATAGGGCTCTGGTCTAAAGTAGTGCACTACGTAGGGAATAGGGTTCTATAGGGCTCTGGTCTAAAGTAGTGCACTATATAGGGAATAGGGTTCTATAGGGCTCTGGTCTAAAGTAGTGCACTTTATAGGGAATAGGGTTCTACAGGGCTCTGTTCTAAAGTAGTGCACTATATAGGGAATAGGGTTCTATAGGGCTCTGGTCTAAAGTAGTGCACTACGTAGGGAATAGGGTTCTATAGGGCTCTGGTCTAAAGTAGTGCACTACGTAGGGAATAGGGTGCTATTTACGGTGTAGTGAAGTGCCCTTGTGAGTCAAACTGTATTTTTTAAAATTTAAACACCATTTATAAACACATTCTTTCTAACTCCATCTATTCCCTTCATAATAATAACACAAATAATAATTTATTGATCTGGATCGACCTTATCAATATGCCGCTAACTCACCAACCAAACAATAATTAGCATAAGTTCAATACTCATTCATTGCTAAACGTATTTAGGCACAAGTATCTCGAGGCGCTATCACACAATTCAAGGATATATGCTTTATAATGCTTGTATTTTATTGGAATTACAGAGGCGTGTTCGCGACACAGGTCAGTTCATTTTCCCTGCGTGCGTCACTCGGCAAATATTTTAATTTGATAATCCGTGTAGAAACCTGTTTTAAAAATTTGTGTATTTTTTTAATTAGTCTACCGTATAATTTGATATTGATCGAGAACGAGAATGCTATAGGCTCAATATCACTAATTGGACAGGTCATTCGCTGTGTAAAAGGTCACAGTCTAAACAAACACTTTTAACATGGACACGGCATTATTGACTTATCAGGAAGTGTTTTCATCAACACTTCATACTACAGACGGTCTCGTTCTGACCATAGTTCCTCATACTACAGACGGTCTCGTTCTGACCATAGTTCCTCATACTACAGACGGTCTCGTTCTGACCATAGTTCCTCATACTACAGACGGTCTCGTTCTGACCATAGTTCCTCATACTACAGACGGTCTCGTTCTGACCATAGTTCCTTTGTGTTTTCATCAACACTTCATACTACAGACGGTCTCGTTCTGACCATAGTTCCTTTGTGTTTTCCTCAACACTTCATACTACAGACGGTCTCGTTCTGACCATAGTTCCTTTGTGTTTTCCTCAACACTTCATACTACAGACGGTCTCGTTCTGACCATAGTTCCTTTGTGTTTTCCTCAACACTTCATACTACAGACGGTCTCGTTCTGACCATAGTTCCTTTGTGTTTTCCTCAACACTTCATACTACAGACGGTCTCGTTCTGACCATAGTTCCTTTGTGTTTTCCTCAACACTTCATACTACAGACGGTCTCGTTCTGACCATAGTTCCTTTGTGTTTTCCTCAACACTTCATACTACAGACGGTCTCGTTCTGACCATAGTTCCTCATGCTACAGACGGTCTCGTTCTGACCATAGTTCCTTTGTGTTTTCATCAACACTTCATACTACAGACGGTCTCGTTCTGACCATAGTTCCTTTGTGTTTTCATCAACACTTCATACTACAGACGGTCTCGTTCTGACCATAGTTCCTTTGTGTTTTCATCAACACTTCATACTACAGACGGTCTCGTTCTGACCATAGTTCCTTTGTGTTTTCCTCAACACTTCATACTACAGACGGTCTCGTTCTGACCATAGTTCCTTTGTGTTTTCATCAACACTTCATACTACAGACGGTCTCGTTCTGACCATAGTTCCTTTGTGTTTTCATCAACACTTCATACTACAGACGGTCTCGTTCTGACCATAGTTCCTTTGTGTTTTCCTCAACACTTCATACTACAGACGGTCTCGTTCTGACCATAGTTCCTCATACTACAGACGGTCTCGTTCTGACCATAGTTCCTCATACTACAGACGGTCTCGTTCTGACCATAGTTCCTTTGTGTTTTCATCAACACTTCATACTACAGACGGTCTCGTTCTGACCATAGTTCCTCATACTACAGACGGTCTCGTTCTGACCATAGTTCCTTTGTGTTTTCATCAACACTTCATACTACAGACGGTCTCGTTCTGACCATAGTTCCTTTGTGTTTTCCTCAACACTTCATACTACAGACGGTCTCGTTCTGACCATAGTTCCTTTGTGTTTTCCTCAACACTTCATACTACAGACGGTCTCGTTCTGACCATAGTTCCTTTGTGTTTTCCTCAACACTTCATACTACAGACGGTCTCGTTCTGACCATAGTTCCTTTGTGTTTTCATCAACACTTCATACTACAGACGGTCTCGTTCTGACCATAGTTCCTTTGTGTTTTCATCAACACTTCATACTACAGACGGTCTCGTTCTGACCATAGTTCCTCATACTACAGACGGTCTCGTTCTGACCATAGTTCCTTTGTGTTTTCATCAACACTTCATACTACAGACGGTCTCGTTCTGACCATAGTTCCTTTGTGTTTTCCTCAACACTTCATACTACAGACGGTCTCGTTCTGACCATAGTTCCTTTGTGTTTTCCTCAACACTTCATACTACAGACGGTCTCGTTCTGACCATAGTTCCTTTGTGTTTTCCTCAACACTTCATGCTACAGACGGTCTCGTTCTGACCATAGTTCCTTTGTGTTTTCATCAACACTTCATACTACAGACGGTCTCGTTCTGACCATAGTTCCTTTGTGTTTTCATCAACACTTCATACTACAGACGGTCTCGTTCTGACCATAGTTCCTTTGTGTTTTCATCAACACTTCATACTACAGACGGTCTCGTTCTGACCATAGTTCCTTTGTGTTTTCATCAACACTTCATACTACAGACGGTCTCGTTCTGACCATAGTTCCTCATACTACAGACGGTCTCGTTCTGACCATAGTTCCTTTGTGTTTGTGTCCTTGTTTTAGTGTCGGTCAGGACGTGAGCTGGGTGGGCATTCTATGTTTTGTGTTTCTAGGTTGTTTTTCTATGTTTCTGACCATAGGTTCTCAATCAGAGGCACCAACACTTCATACCTGCCTCTGATTGAGAACCATAGTTCCTGTGTGTTTTCCTCCATTCGGAGAGGCGGACCAAAGAACCATGATTCATGTTTTAATAAATCACTTCAACACTTCAAACTAGAAACAAACTCGTTCTGACAAGTTCCTTTGTGTTTTCAAAACAGTCTTCATACTACAGAGACAGGAACAATCACCTTTGTGTTTTCCTCAAAACACACAGAAACGGTCTCGGCTGACCATAGTTCCTTTGTGATTCTCAATCAGAGACATACTAATGACACCTGCCTCTGATTGAGAACCATAGTTCCTTTGTGTTTTCCTCAAAACACATCACTGTGTTTTTATGATGGTGATTGTTTCCGTGTCTGTGTTTTCACCACACGGTACTGTTTTCCATAGTTCCTTTGGTTTTCCTTAACACTTGTTTTGTATGGAGTGTTCAGTTTATGTGTTTAATAAACAACCGTGTGTTGGTCCACGCCGCAGATTGGTCCTCCGATCCTTCTCGCCTCTCCTCTTCGGACGAAGAGGAGGAAAACCATTACACAGACAGGGGGGGATTTTGACCCTCAGATGCAATATTTCTTTATGTTTTTTATTATTATTTTAGCTTAAAGAGGGTTAATTTAATTCTTCAAAAATGTTAATGACTTTTGTCAATCAACTTGTTCTTAATAAAAATCTAAATCGTTGGGTTTTAGTGTTTCTGTCTCAAGTTCTTCCGGGGCGATTTTTGATCCCAGCCGAATACACTTATTTCTGCCTTCAGTGACTTGATTAACCTTTATTTTGTTAATGTAGGGTTTCTCTGGAGACATAATGAATGATCCACCAGAGGGTGGTGAGGGACCTGATTAATGATCCACCAGTGGGTGGTGAGGGACCTGATTAATGATCCACCAGAGGGTGGTGAGGGACCTGATTAATGATCCACCAGAGGGTGGTGAGGGACCTGATTAATGATCCACCAGAGGGTGGTGAGGGACCTGATTAATGATCCACCAGAGGGTGGTGAGGGACCTGATTAATGATCCACCAGAGGGTGGTGAGGGACCTGATTAATGTTTTAACACAAAGACACATCATCTGTAGAAATATTAATGATCCACAGAGGGTGTACGGACCCTGATTAATGATCCACCAGTGGGTTTTTTTTCCTGTTCAATGACTGTGTACAAACCCCCCCCAAAATAACCTTATTTGTCGACGGAGTACAAAGTCTACCAAGTGGTATAAATACCTGATTGAACGTTGATACAGGACTCAGATGCTCTGAATCTACACAGAGAGAAGTGGCAGGTCGATGCCGTTCAAGATTAGGGAGGTTTATTTTCTCTGTTCAATTACAGCATCTTGGATGACTGTCATTCATATTCACCCAGATTAGGGAGGTTTATTTTCTCTGTTCAATTACAGCATCTTGGATGACTGTCATTCATATTCCACCAGAGGGTCAATGTAACATCAATAGGGTTTGGGGACTGTCATTCATATTCACCAGAGGTCAATGTAACATCAAGAGGGTTTGAGGATACCTGTCATTAATATCCACCAGAGGGTCAATGTAACATCAATAGGGGTTTAGGACCTGATTCAATTCATCCACCAGAGGGTGGTGAGGTTTATTGATCCATTCAATTAGAGGATGGTGAGGGACTGTCATTCATGTTTTAACAGTTCAATGACACATCATCTGTAGGGTTATAGGATACTGTCATTCATATTCAGATAGGTCAATGTAACATCATATGACTGTTTAGGATACTGTCATTCATATTCACCCAGTTCAATGTAACATCAATGGTTTAGGATACTGTCGTTCATATTCACCCAGTTCAATGTAACATCAGATAGGGTTTAGGATACTGTCATTCATATTCACCCAGTGTCAATGTAACATCAATAGGGTTTAGGATACTGTCATTCATATTCACCCAGTTCAATGTAACATCAATAGGGTTTAGGTACTTCATTCATATTCACCCAGTTCAATGTAACAGTGACAGGTTTAGGATGACTGTCATTCATATTCACCCAGTCAATGTAACAGTGAATAGGGTTTAGGATACTGTCATTCATATTCACCCAGTTCAATGTAACAGTGACAGGTTTAGGATACTGTCATTCATATTCACCCAGTTCAATGTAACAGTGACAGGTTTAGGTTACTGTCATTCATATTCATATTCACCCAGTTCAATGTAACAGTGACAGGTTTAGGTTACTGTCATTCATATTCCAGTCACCCAGTTCAATGTAACAGTGACAGGTTTAGGATACTGTCATTCATATTCACCCAGTTCAATGTAACAGTGACAGGTTTAGGTTACTGTCATTCATATTCACCCAGTTCAATGTAACAGTGATAGGTTTAGGTTACTGTCATTCATATTCACCCAGTTCAATGTAACAGTGACAGGTTTAGGTTACTGTCATTCATATTCACCCAGTTCAATGTAACAGTGACAGGTTTAGGTTACTGTCATTCATATTCACCCAGTTCAATGTAACAGTGACAGGTTTAGGCTACTGTCATTCATATTCACCCAGTTCAATGTAACAGTTACAGGTTTAGGTTAATGTCATTCATATTCACCCAGTTCAATGTAACAGTGACAGGTTTAGGCTACTGTCATTCATATTCACCCAGTTCAATGTAACAGTGACAGGTTTAGGTTACTGTCATTCATATTCACCCAGTTCAATGTAACAGTGATAGGTTTAGGATACTGTCATTCATATTCACCCAGTTCAATGTAACAGTGACAGGTTTAGGATACTGTCATTCATATTCACCCAGTTCAATGTAACATCAATAGGGTTTAGGTTACTGTCATTCATATTCACCCAGTTCAATGTAACATCAATAGGGTTTAGGTTACTGTCATTCATATTCACCCAGTTCAATGTAACATCAATAGGGTTTAGGATACTGTCATTCATATTCACCCAGGTCAATGTAACATCAATAGGGTTTAGGATACTGTCATTCATATTCACCCAGTTCAATGTAACAGTGACAGGTTTAGGCTACTGTCATTCATATTCACACAGTTCAATGTAACATCAATAGGGTTTAGGTTACTGTCATTCATATTCACCCAGTTCAATGTAACATCAATAGGGTTTAGGTTACTGTCATTCATATTCACCCAGTTCAATGTAACATCAATAGGGTTTAGGATACTGTCATTCATATTCCATTCACCCAGGTCAATGTAACATCAATAGGGTTTAGGATACTGTCATTCATATTCACCCAGTTCAATGTAACATCAATAGGGTTTAGGATACTGTCATTCATATTCACCCAGATCAATGTAACATCAATAGGGTTTAGGATACTGTCATTCATATTCACCCAGTTCAATGTAACAGTGATGGGTTTAGGTTACTGTCATTCATATTCACCCAGTTCAATGTAACAGTGATAGGTTTAGGTTACTGTCATTCATATTCACCCAGTTCAATGTAACAGTGACAGGTTTAGGCTACTGTCATTCATATTCACCCAGTTCAATGTAACAGTGACAGGTTTAGGTTACTGTCATTCATATTCACCCAGTTCAATGTAACAGTGACAGGTTTAGGTTACTGTCATTCATATTCACCCAGTTCAATGTAACAGTGACAGGTTTAGGCTACTGTCATTCATATTCACCCAGTTCAATGTAACAGTGACAGGTTTAGGCTACTGTCATTCATATTCACCCAGTTCAATGTAACAGTGACAGGTTTAGGCTACTATATGTGAAACTCACATGTTCCCTATACCCATCATGAGGTTGCTACAAAACAAGCCTATAAATTAAAGTTTAAAACGTAGGTGCACACAGGTCGAGAGACAAATTGGTGTAATTAAAGTGACATGTTCAGTACCGCCTTGCCCTGCATCTATCTGATCCAGGGGGGAATCAATTAGTCCAAAAATCAGAATTTCTATCGGACAAATTCAGGTAGGTCCTTCCTCGTTTCGTTCCGTTTGCTTCCGTTTTAAGAAACATTTTGCAACAGAATTGGTGGAATGAATACACCCCTGATCACCCGCACACACACACAGTTCACTTTCACAGCAGCCCACAGACAGCGTCATCACTTTGCTCGTTGCATAACTCCTTCTCACATCTATGTGCTTTCCTCCTCTTACCTTTTTCCTTCTTCGCTTTCGTCGACTTCAGTGCACAACACATCAGCTGCCTGTGACCAGGCGAGAAAAAACTATTCCAAGCCAAACCTTCGTATCATAACCGCTAACCACCGCCTACATCGTTGTCACCAGACTAACGTTAGAGTCAACAGACTAGAACTAGCGCATTAGCAAACCCACAATCCAATCCATGTCTACAATCACACAGTACAGTGTACAGCAAGCAGTTTAGCAGTTGTATCAGCGGGCCCCGGTAGGAATAAATTAATAAAACCGAAAGCTACTTTTAGTGGAAGAGTTACAGTGTTGGATAGCTTTAGCCAGCTAGCTTACAGTGTTGGATAGGTTTAGCCAGCTAGCTTAAAGTGTTGGATAGCTTTACCCAGCTAGCTTACAGTGTTGGATAGCTTTAGCCAGCTAGTTTACATTGTTGGATAGCTTTAACCATGCTAGCTTACAGTGTTGGATAGGTTTAGCCAGCTAGCTTAAAGTTCCTTCTGTAGCTCAGTTGGTAAGAGCATGGCGCTTGTAACGCCAGGGTGTGGGTTCGATTCCCGGGACCACCCATACGTTGTATGCACACATGACTGTAAGTCGCTTTGGATAAAAGCGTCTGCTAAATGGCATATATTATTATTATTATTATAAAGTGTTGGATAGCTTTACCCAGCTAGCTTACAGTGTTGGATAGCTTTAGCCAGCTAGTTTACAGTGTTGGGTAGCTTTAACCATGCTAGCTTACAGTGTTGGATAGGTTTAGCCAGCTAGCTTAAAGTGTTGGATAGCTTTACCCAGCTAGCTTACAGTGTTGGATAGCTTTACCCAGCTAGCTTAAAGTGTTGGATAGCTTTACCCAGCTAGCTTAAAGTGGTGGCTAGCTTACCCAGCTAGCTTAAAGTGTTGGATAGCTTTACCCAGCTAGCTTACAGTGTTGGATAGCTTTAGCCAGCTAGCTTACAGTGTTGGATAGCTTTAGCCAGCTAGTTTACAGTGTTGGATAACTTTAGCCAGCTAGCTTAAAGTGTTGGATAGCTTTACCCAGCTAGCTTAAAGTGTTGGATAGCTTTACCCAGCTAGCTTAAAGTGTTGGATAGCTTTACCCAGCTAGCTTACAGTGTTGGATAGGTTTAGCCAGCTAGCTTAAAGTGTTGGATAGCTTTACCCAGCTAGCTTACAGTGTTGGATAGCTTTAGCCAGCTAGTTTACAGTGTTGGATAGCTTTAACCATGCTAGTTTACAGTGTTGGATAGCTTAAGCCAGCTAGTTTACAGTGTTGGATAGCTTTACCCAGCTAGTTTACAGTGTTGGATAGCTTTAGCTCGCTAGCTTACAGTGTTGGATAGCTTTAGCTAGCTAGTTTACAGTGTTGGATAGCTTTAGCCAGCTAGTTTGCAGTGTTGGATTGCTTTAGCTAGCTAGTTTACAGTGTTGGATAGCTTTAGCTAGCTAGCTTACAGTGTTGGATAGCTTTAGCTAGCTAGTTTACAGTGTTGGATAGCTTTAGCCAGCTAGCTTACAGTGTTGGATAGGTTTAGCCAGCTAGCTTACAGTGTTGGATAGCTTTAGCTAGCTAGTTTACAGTGTTGGATAGCTTTAGTCAGCTAGCTTACAGTGTTGGATAGCTTTAGCTAGCTAGTTTACAGTGTTGGATAGCTTTAGTCAGCTAGCTTACAGTGTTGGATAGGTTTAGCTAGCTAGTTTACAGTGTTGGATAGCTTTAGTCAGCTATCTTACAGTGTTGGATAGCTTTAGCCAGCTAGCATAAATAGCCGTTCTCTCTGTTTGAGTCAGGTTTCTGAGTCGGCTAAGTAAACTGTAAAACGTGAATGGTAAAAAAAAAATGTACATAAAAATAATTTCTCTCTCTTGCTTCTCCTTCATTTTTGAAGAAATTAATTTTTGAAGAAATTAATTTGCTATGGTTGTTGGTTTTTCCAATAATGTCTTCCTGGGGTTTAAACCTATAGAACATGATGTCACAATCACAAGTCTGAATTTAAATATCCAACAACTTAATTGAACAAACAATCTATCTACAATGTTAAAGCTGATCTACCCCCCCACCCAACAACTTCCTAATCAAATCAAAAATCGAATTAACATATATTTAAAGTGTAGTTCCAACAATCAAGTTTTTTCCACAAGACACTTTATACTAAAAGTAAAACGAGGGAAAAGGAAAAAACAAACTTCCCTTTTTAGAGTAAATTAAATTAAGCTTTATTGAACCAAGGATAATTAGCTCTCCAAAATACAGGAAGTGAAATAGCCCGATCATCTTCTCCTTCCCTGCTTCCAAAATGGACCCCTTTCCCCTATACAGGGCACTAATAATAATAATAATAATATATGCCATTTAGCAGACGCTTTTATCCAAAGCGACTTACAGTCATGTGTGCATACATTCTACGTATGGGTGGTCCCGGGAATCGAACCCACTACCCTGGCGTTACAAGCACCATGCTCTACCAACTGAGCTACAGAAGGACCGCTAGCTAGCTGGTCCACTATTTTGGACCAGGGCCAATGTGCCACTTGGGTCAGACCCGGTTCTAATTAAATCCCAACCCAGTTTGTGAGATTCCAGTTCAGCACAAAGCTCCGTGTGTTGTCAACACAGAGAACACTCGTAAAACCCAGAGGTCGCCGTCCAAGTGAGTCTCGGGGGGACTAACAAAAACCCTGCACCCAAAGTGAATCTCGGCTCGTCCAAAGACACACACACACACACACACACACACACACACACACACACACACACACAAAATCACGCACAAACACTGAAGGCTCACACGTGCAAAACCTGCCACACCGTCGCAGCCTTCCTCTCCCGCAGGCGGTGAGTACCAGCAGAATGATGCATGTGTCAGACACCTCAAAAAGACAGGCACCCCCCCCCCCCCACTCTGGCACCGCATTCTAACGGGGACGCTTCCAGAACCCAACAGCAGTTCCAGGTTCCAGAACCCATAAACTATAAACTGGGTCGACAGAGACAGAACAGGGGACGTCGGGATCGTTTAGTGTCTGAGTCCTGAAACCTCGGGTTTGCCAAGTTGGATTGCGGGGCAAAGAACCGTTCGTCATTAGAAGCCTTTGCCAACGACCAACGACCAACTGCAAGGACGTATGCAAATGTATGCAAATGAGAATGATCGCTACTGGGATGGCGTTTAAGGCCCTGATTGGTGCTGATGACACCGGCCTGTGGTACGGTGTGGGGTGGTACAGACCTACAGAGGAGACAGACACCACCACTGCGAAGGTTTTAAACCCTGTCTCTAAACACTTTTATCCTGATCTTGTCCACATTCTGATTCTCCTCACATTTTGTTTTGTTTTGTTTGATATTGTGTAGATGATTTTAAATAAAAAAAAAAAAAAACACATTGCGATCTGATTGTGTTCTGATCTTTCTGACAAACCTCCGAACCACATTGTGTCTGGATATTTTACAAGTGTAAACGGATCTGGACAGGTGAAAAACCATTTTAAATCATCAGTATCCCTGGAGGAGAAGAGACACCATTGACTTATGGCATCAATTACGTGTCTTAAAAAAAATGAATAAATAAATATTATTTTGAAAAAGAATATTCCGGTCAAGTGGGACCAGGATATTTGGTCACCATGGAGACACGGTGGACAGAGAGGAGACGCATTTTTATAACACCGTGTGTAGAAACAACGGTTTCAATGTTGGGCGCAATCAGATTGCGGATTAAGTTCAGGACGAAGGAGGACGCATGTTAGCACCAGGTATAAACGAGGATTCAGTCTGTGAGGCCTTTTAATGCAGGCTTTCAGGCCCCCTTTGGTATGGTGTACATTTTAGGACACCCTCAGCCTGAAAACCTCATGCCTCACCCGTCCTTGAGTCCATCGTCACTGCTCTCCCCCCTCAGTCTTTTCTCTGTAGTTGTCTTGACCATAGTTTGCTTTGTATGTTTCTAGGTTTTGTTTGGTCAGGGTGTGATCTGAGTGGGCGTTCTATGTTACATGTCTAGTTTGTCTATTTCTATGTTTGGCCTGATATGGTTTTTAATCAGAGGCAGGTGTTAGTCATTGTCTCTGATTGGGAACCAGGCTGTTTAGGTTTCCTCACGTTTATTGTTTTGTTAGTCTATTCATGTACAGTTTTCTTTATTGAAGAACCATGAATAGAAACCACGCTGCATTTTGGTCCGCCTCTCCTTCAACTCAAGAGAACCGTTACCGTAGTTCACTATGTCCGATATATGACTCCGCGTTTCTACACAACAAATCATATTCTGCCGACATGGTTGGCCGTTTCCTCCAGGGCATTCGCTCACGAGGCGTTGATGATTGAGTCAAGGTACTGGGGTGAGTTTTGGGAGGCTGAAGAAAAGTTTCCTAAAATGTTCACCGTACTCCAGGCTGAGATCTATTAGGGTGTTTAGTGACTATACCCTTTTTTTAAATTTTACCTTTATTTAACTAGGCAAGTCAGTTAAGAACAAATTCTTATTTTCAATGACAGTCTAGGAACAGTGGGTTAACTGCCTGTTCAGGGGCAGAACGACAGATTTGTACCTTGTCAGCTCGGGGATTTGAACTTGCAACCTTTCGGTTACTAGTCCAACGCTCTAACCACTAGGCTACCCTGCCACCGCTGAGTTCATAACCAAGTGGGAAGGTGGTATTTACCACATACGACTGGGGAAAAAACACTCGAATGACCCCCGAACTGGTCATTTACTAGTGGGAACAGCTCTGACTTTGCCCACATGGTGACCTCTGACCTACTATGGAAATGACCTCCGTTAACCGAAATGCAACAACAAAACAATATATTTTTTAAAAGCTAACTATTAATATGGTTTGCGAGCAGTTTGTGGTTGGACGCAGCTTGTTGACCGTTAGCCAATCAGCGTTCAGCGTTTCACACCTAAATGTATTAAAGCAGCTGTATTCGCTGCTTCACAACAGGAAATGACCACGTTTCTTCGCATCGACACAGCATGTCCGCCAACTAGATTCGGACATGTCACCGTTACGGTGTTCATTTTAGGAAAACCGTCAGCTTCGAACGTCAGCCGTCCTCCGAGTCCCTTTGTTTGAGTCTGATGGTGTCCTACAATGTGCACCGTACTCCGATGCATGACGAGCTCTGTTGGCGTGTTTAAACCGCTAACTAGATTGTGACATGTTGGCAGCGCGCTGACTGGGGGAGGGGGGAGGGGGGGCACGTTCAGAAGGGATGTGGCAGACAGACGGGACCGTGGACCCTGTGTGTGTGTGTGTCACACCCACAATCCCTCAGAGGTAAATGGTTACATGTAAAGCCTAATGCAGATACTGTCATATCAAACAGGAGATTCTTTTCTCAGAGTAAAATTATAAATGTTGGCAATAAGCTGACGGATATATTGAAAATGGCATTACTATTCAGCCGTTTAAATTATTAACAACCCCCCCCCCCCATCCCCCCAATCCCCTCGCCCCTCCCCCACCATCCCCCCATCACTCCACCCCCCTCACTCTCCCATCACCCCCCCCCCCACTCCCCCATCACCACCCCCTCCCTCCCACCACCCCCCATCACCCCACCCCCCCATCACTCTCCCATCACCCCCCACCCCCTCACTCCCCCATCACCCCCTCCCCCATCACCCCCCTCCCCCCCCACATCACCCCCCTCTCCCCCATCACCCCCTCACTACCCCCCTCCCCCATCACCCCCCCCCCCATCACCTCCCCTCCCCCATCACCCCCCTCACTACCCTCCCCCATCAACCCCCTCCCCCCATCAACCCCTCCCCATCCCCCTTTAGAAAGCAGAGAATGGTTTTATTTTGTCCTTCCCTCCCCTTTTCCATATCACCATTAAACCGTTATGCTGTGACAAAAGGGCCTTAAATGCACACCGCCACAGTAATTTGCATCTCATTCTTATCCTGTTCAACTGAATAGTGATGAGTCATCATTTCCTTTTCATAATTGAATTTCAGTCACATGAAAAAAAGGGAAAAGAAGGGAGAAATAAATTAAAGAAAGCTCTCTCTGACACAAAGAGACAGATATTATATATTTTTTTTTGGGGGGGGGGGCGTTGTGCGTATTATAGGGTAATTGGGCGTCTTGGCTTCTCTCCCTCTTCGTGACAACGCCTTTCTGTGCTTACCATTCACACGGTTTCTTTTCCATCTCGGTACCTGGCGAGCAACTAGGCACGTGTCACATTTAGACGAGTCACGGTAGAGGACGGCTGCTCTCAGAGGCGGCTCCCTACTCTTTAGATAGGACACTCCTATTGACCAGGGCCAATTGGGGCACTATATCGGGAACTGGGTTACGATTGGGAAGCACACATAGTGATGCTGGAGGGACATTGTGATGCTGGAGATACATAGTGATGATGGAGGGACATAGTGATGCTGGAGAGACATTGTGATGCTGGAGACATAGTTATGCTGGGTACATAGTGATGCTGGAGACATAGTGATGCTGGAATCAAAGTGGTGTGAAGGATAGTGATGCTGGAGTAAAGTTATACTGGAGAGAGTGATGCTGGAAACGGGGATATTGGAGACATAGTGATGCTGGAAAACAGTGATGCTGGATACATTTACATTACATTTAAGTCATTTAGCAGACGCTCTTATCCAGAGCGACTTACAAATTGGTCCATTCACCTTATGACATCCAGTGGAACAGTCACTTTACAATAGTGCATCTAAATCTTTTAGGGGGGTGAGAAGGATTACTTTATCCTATCCTAGGTATTCCTTAAAGAGGTGGGGTTTCAGGTGTCTCCGGAAGGTGGTGATTGACTCCGCTGTCCTGGATACATAATGATGCTGTAGACATAGTGATGCTGGAGACATAGTGATGCTGGAGATATAGTGATGCTGGAAACATAGTGATGATAGAGATAGTGATGCTGGAGACATAGTGATGCTGGAGCCATAGTGATGCTGGAGAGACATAGTGATGCTGGAAACCTATTGCTGCTGGAGATATAGTGATGATAGAGATAGTGATGCTGGAGACATAGTGATGCTGGAAACATAGTGATGCTGGAGACATAGTGATGATAGAGATAGTGATGCTGGAGACATAGTGATGCTAGAGACATAGTGATGCTGGAGCCATAGTGATGCTGGAGGGACATAGTGATGCTGGAAACCTATTGCTGCTGGAGATATAGTGATGATAGAGATAGTGATGCTGGAGACATAGTGATGCTGGAGACATAGTGATGCTGGAGACATCTATGAGTGATACTACTGTAAGATAGTGTACTAGGTAGATAATGAAGACGTCACCACACAGCAGTGTGATGTAATTACATTGCCCAGAGTGTAATAATAATGTAGACAGGAATGAACACGTCAACCTGTCATCTCACAGCTGAGAAGTATTTAAGAAACAGAAGCCGAGCTCCAGTTTAGCTGTAATGTACTGTACTGTACTGTACTGTACTGTTATATACTGTACTCTCCCTACTGTTCTGTACTGTACCCTACTGTTCTGTACCCTACTGCTCTGTACTGTACTCTCCCTACTGTTCTGTACTGTACCCTACTGTACTGTTCCCTACTGTACTGTTATATACTGTACCCTACTGTACTGTACTGTACCCTACTGTTCTGTACCCTACTGCTCTGTACTGTACTCTCCCTACTGTTCTGTACTGTACCCTACTGTTCTGTACTGTACTGCTCTGTACTGTACTCTCCCTACTGTTCTGTACTGTACCCTACTGTTCTGTACCCTACTGCTCTGTACCCTACTGCTCTGTACTGTACTCTCCCTACTGTTCTGTACTGTACCCTACTGTTCTGTACTGTACCCTACTGTTCTGTACCCTACTGCTCTGTACTGTACTCTCCCTACTGTTCTGTACTGTACCCTATTGTTCTGTACTGTACTGTTCTGTACCCTACTGTACCCTACTGTTCTGTACTGTACTGTTCTGTACCCTACTGTACCCTACTGTTCTGTACTGTACCCTACTGTTCTGTACTGTACTGTACTGTACCCTACTGTACCCTACTGTTCTGTACTGTACCCTACTGTACTGTACTCTACTGTACTGTACAGTACTGTACCCTACTGTTCTGTACTGTACCCTACTGTTTTGTACTGTACCTTACTATACTGTACTGTACCCTGCTATAGTGTACTGTTCTGTAGTGCACCCTACTGTTCTGTACTGCACCCTACTGTTCTGTACCCTACTGTACTGTACCCTACTGTACTGTACCCTACTGTACTGTACTGTTCTGTTCTGTACTGTACCCTACTGTACTGTACCCTACTGTACTGTTCTGTACTGTACCCTACTGTACTGTACCCTACTGTACTGTACTATACCCTACTGTACTGTTCTGTACTGTACTGTACTGTACCCTACTGTTCTGTACTGTACTGTACCCTACTGTACTGTTCTGTACTGTACCCTACTGTACTGTACCATACTGTACCCTACTGTACTGTACTGTACCCTACTGTTCTGTACCCTACTGTACTGTACCCTACTGTTCTGTACTGTACTGTTCTGTACTCTACACTACTGTTCTGTACTGTACCCTACTGTTCTGTACTGTACCCTACTGTTCTGTACTGTACCCTAATGTTCTGTACTGTACTGTACTGTACCCTACTGTACCGTACTGTTCTGTACTGTACCCTACTGTTCTGTACTGTACCCTACTGTACTGTACCCTACTGTACTGTACTGTTCTGTTCTGTACTGTACCCTAATGTACTGTACCCTACTGTTCTGTACTGTACCTTACGGTTCTGTACTGTACCCTACTGTACAGTACCCTACTGTACCCTACTGTACTGTACCCTACTGTTCTGTACTGTACCCTACTGTACTGTACTGTACCCTACTGTACTGTACCATACTGTACTGTACTGTACCCTACTGTTCTGTACTGTACCCTACTGTTCTGTACTCTACTGTACCCTACTGTACTGTTCTGTACCCTACTGTTCTGTACTGTACCCTACTGTACTGTTCTGTACCCTACTGTTCTGTACTGTACCCTACTGTACCCTACTGTACTGTACTGTACTGTACCCTACTGTTCTGTTCTGTACTGTACCCTACTGTTCTGTACTCTACCCTACTGTTCTGTACTGTACTGTACTGTACTGTACTGTACTGTACCCTACGGTACTGTACCCTACTGTACCGTACTGTTCTGTACTGTACCCTACTGTTCTGTACCGTACTGTTCTGTACTGTACCCTACTGTTCTGTACTGTACTGTACTGTACCCTACTGTTCTGTACTGTTCTGTACTGTACCCTACTGTTCTGTACTGTACCCTACTGTTCTGTACTGTACTGTTCTGTACTGTACTATACTGTACTATACTAGACTGTACTGTACTGTACTGTACTGTAATATACTACTCTGTTATTATTCTAGCTGATTTGATCATTTGATCATCTTTCTCCTCTGCTGTCGGTCAGTTAACATCACATCATTGTCATCAGATTCTAGCATGTCTATGTAGATTTAGATCAGCTTGGTGATGAGATTCTAGCATGTCTATGTAGATTTAGATCAGCTTGGTGATGAGATTCTAGCATGTCTATGTAGATCTAGATCAGCTTGGTGATGAGATTCTAGCATGTCTATGTAGATCTAGATCAGCTTGGTGATGAGATTCTAGCATGTCTATGTAGATCTAGATCAGCTTGGTGATGAGATTCGAGCATGTCTATGTAGATCTAGATCATCTTGGTGATGAGATTATAGCATGTCTATGTAGATCTAGATCATCTTGGTGATGAGATTCTAGCATGTCTATGTAGATCTAGATCAGCTTGATTATGAGATTCTAGCATGTCTATGTAGATCTAGATCAGCTTGGTGATGAGATTCTAGCATGTCTATGTAGATCTAGATCAGCTTGGTGATGAGATTCTAGCATGTCTATGTAGATCTAGATCATCTTGGTGATGAGATTCTAGCATGTCTATGTAGATCTAGATCAGCTTGATTATGAGATTCTAGATGTCTATGTAGATCTAGATCAGCTTAGTGATGAGATCCTAGCATGTCTATGTAGATCTAGATCATCTTGGTGATGAGATACACATGTGTCTCTGGACTGGCTGTGGTAGTGGACGGTTGGAGGATGAGAGTAGGGTTCAAGTCGATCTCAGAAACACACTTGTGGTTTTCCTAATCAATTAGGAAAACCACATTGAAGTAGCTATACTGCTCTTCAGGTTAGCCAGGGGAAGGCCTTGGTTTTCCAATACAGAGCTACACACACTTCAACACCCTTTGGCACTGTCTTTCCTCTGTATTACCCTATAGACAATACATGACTGGTTATTACTACACAACACATCATACACCAACACCAGAGATCTTCTCCAGGCATGGGAGGAGTTAGAGTTATTACATATGGATTACTATCACAATGATGGATAGGAACACAGTGTCAACAGCCTGAGACACAGAGAGAGAGAAAAAAAAGAGAGGGACAGAGAGAGAGAGAGAGAGAGAGAGAGAGAGAGAGAGAGAGAGAGAGAGAGAGACAGAGAAAGAGAGAGAGAGAGAGAGAGAGAGAGAGAAAGAGAGAGAGAGAGAGATGGAGACAGACAAAAGAGAGCGAGGACACAGAGAGAGAGAGAGAGAGAGAGAGAGAGAGAGACTCACAGAGAGAGAGAGAGAGAGAGAGAGACAGAGACAGAGACAGAGACAGAGACAGAGAGACACAGAGACAGAGACAGAGAGACAGAGAGACAGAGAGACACAGAGACAGAGAGACACAGAGAGACACAGAGAGACACAGAGAGACACAGAGAGACACAGAGAGACACAGAGACAGAGAGACAGAGAGACACAGAGACACAGAGACACAGAGACAGAGAAGGTTTCAGCTGAAATGATAGCAGTGGGGTCTGGTGTTGACACTTTGTGACCAGCGGGCTCCAGGGGTCAATAACTCCAGAGCCTCCATTGATTAAGTTAATCTCAGAACTGAAACAGAAAGGGTTGGCTGGATTGCAGCCTTAGAGTAGAAGAGGAGAAGGACATATATGGTGAACTCAGCCCCAATATATATCATCTCTGATGTATGGTGAACTCAGCCCCAATATATATCATCTCTGATGTATGGTGAACTCAGCCCCAATATATATCATCTCTGATGTATGGTGAACTCTACTCAGCCCCAATATATATCATCTCTGATGTATGGTGAACTCTACTCAGCCCCAATATATATCATCTCTGATGTATGGTGAACTCCACTCAGCCCCAATATATATCATCTCTGATGTATGGTGAACTCAGCCCCAATATATATCATCTCTGATGTATGGTGAACTCTACTCAGCCCCAATATATATCATCTCTGATGTATGGTGAACTCTACTCAGCCCCAATATATATCATCTCTGATGTATGGTGAACTCTACTCAGCCCCAATATATATCATCTCTGATGTATGGTGAACTCTACTCAGCCCCAATATATACTGTATCATCTCTGATGTATGGTGAACTCTACTCAGCCCCAATATATATCATCTCTGATGTATGGTAAACTCTACTCAGCCCCAATATATATCATCTCTGATGTATGGTGAACTCCACTCAGCCCCAATATATATCATCTCTGATGTATGGTGAACTCTACTCAGCCCCAATATATATCATTTCTGATATATGGTGAACTCAGCCCCAATATATATCATATCTGATGTATGGTGAACTCAGCCCCAATATATATCATATCTGATGTATGGTGAACTCAGCCCCAATATATATCATCTCTGATGTATGGTAAACTCTACTCAGCCCCAATATATACTGTATCATCTCTGATGTATGGTAAACTCTACAGCCCCAATATATATCATCTCTGATGTATGGTGAACTCAGCCCCAATATATATCATCTCTGATGTATGGTGAACTCCACTCAGCCCCAATATATATCATCTCTGATGTATGGTGAACTCAGCCCCAATATATATCATCTCTGATATATGGTGAACTCTACTCAGCCCCAATATATATCATCTCTGATGTATGGTGAACTCAGCCCCAATATATATCATCTCTGATGTATGGTGAACTCAGCCCCAATATATATCATCTCTGATGTATGGTGAACTCTACTCAGCCCCAATATATATCATCTCTGATGTATGGTGAACTCTACTCAGCCCCAATATATATCATCTCTGATGTATGGTGAACTCTACTCAGCCCCAATATATACTGTATCATCTCTGATGTATGGTGAACTCCACTCAGCCCCAATATATATCATCTCTGATGTATGGTGAACTCAGCCCCAATATATATCATCTCTGATATATGGTGAACTCTACTCAGCCCCAATATATATCATCTCTGATGTATGGTGAACTCAGCCCCAATATATATCATCTCTGATGTATGGTGAACTCAGCCCCAATATATATCATCTCTGATATATGGTGAACTCAGCCCCAATATATATCATCTCTGATGTATGGTGAACTCAGCCCCAATATATATCATGATGTATGGTGAAACTCAGCCCCAATATATATCATATCTGATGTATGGTAAACTCTACTGAGCCCCAATATATACTGTATCATCTCTGATGTATGGTGAACTCTACTCAGCCCCAATATATATCATCTCTGATGTATGGTGAACTCTACTCAGCCCCAATATATATCATCTCTGATGTATGGTGAACTCTACTCAGCCCCAATATATACTGTATCATCTCTGATGTATGGTGAACTCTACTCAGCCCCAATAGATATCATCTCTGATGTATGGTAAACTCTACTCAGCCCCAATATATACTGTATCATCTCTGATGTATGGTGAACTCCACTCAGCCGCAATATATATCATCTCTGATGTATGGTGAACTCAGCCCCAATAGATATCATCTCTGATGTATGGTGAACCCCACTCAGCCCCAATATATATCATATGTGATATATGGTGAACTCAGCCCCAATATATACTGTATCATCTCTGATGTATGGTGAACTCTACTCAGCCCCAATATATATCATCTCTGATGTATGGTAAACTCTACTCAGCCCCAATATATATCATCTCTGATGTATGGTGAACTCCACTCAGCCCCAATATATATCATCTCTGATGTATAGTGAACCCCACTCAGCCCCAATATATATAATCTCTGATGTATGGTGAACTCAGCCCCAATATATATCATCTCTGATGTATGGTGAACTCAGCCCCAATATATATCATCTCTGATGTATGGTGAACTCAGCCCCAATATATATCATCTCTGATGTATGGTGAACTCTACTCAGCCCCAATATATATCATCTCTGATGTATGGTGAACTCAGCCCCAATATATATCATCTCTGATGTATGGTGAACTCAGCCCCAATATATATAATCTCTGATGTATGGTGAACTCAGCCCCAATATATATCATCTCTGATATATGGTGAACTCAGCCCCAATATATATCATCTCTGATGTATGGTAAACTCTACTCAGCCCCAATATATATCATCTCTGATGTATAGTGAACCCCACTCAGCCCCAATATATATCATCTCTGATGTATGGTGAACTCTACTCAGCCCCAATATATAATCTCTGATGTATAGTGAACCCCACTCAGCCCCAATATATATCATCTCTGATGTATGGTGAACTCCACTCAGCCCCAATATATATCATCTCTGATGTATGGTGAACCCCACATCAGCCCCAATATATATCATCTCTGATGTATGGTGAACTCCACTCAGCCCCAATATATATCATCTCTGATGTATGGTGAACTCCACTCAGCCCCAATATATATAATCTCTGATGTATAGTGAACCCCACTCAGCCCCAATATATATTATCTCTGATGTATGGTGAACTCTACTCAGCCCCAATATATATAATCTCTGATGTATAGTGAACCCCACTCAGCCCCAATATATATCATCTCTGATGTATGGTGAACTCCACTCAGCCCCAATATATATAATCTCTGATGTATAGTGAACCCCACTCAGCCCCAATATATATTATCTCTGATGTATGGTGAACTCCACTCAGCCCCAATATATATCATCTCTGATGTATGGTGAACTCCACTCAGCCCCAATATATATAATCTCTGATGTATAGTGAACCCCACTCAGCCCCAATATATATTATCTCTGATGTATGGTGAACTCCACTCAACCCCAATATATATATAATCTCTGATATATGGTGAACTCAATTTAGCCCCATAGATATCATCTCTGATGTATGGTGAACTCAGCCCCAATATATATCATATGTGATGTATAATGAACTCCACTCCGCCCCAATAGATATCATCTCTGATATAGTATGAACACTACTCTGCCCCAATAGATGTCATCCCCACTCAGCTCTATGGTTAACCCATCTAATGTATCCCAAATGGCAACCTATTGGATGGCTGCAAACGTTCTACTTTTAAACTTGGACAAAACAGAGATGCTTGTTCTAGGTCCCAAGAAACAAAGAGATCTTCTGTTGAATCTGACAATTAATCTTAATGGTTGTACAGTCGCCTCAAATAAAACTGTGAAGGACCTCGACGTTACTCTGGACCCTGATCTCTCTTTTGAAGAACATATCAAGACCATTTCAAGGACAGCTTTTGTCCATCTACGTAACATTGCAAAAATCAGAAACTTTCTGTCCAAAAATGATGCAGAAAAATGAATCCATGCTTTTGTCACTTCTAGGTTAGACTACTGCAATGCTCTACTTTCCGGCTACCCGGATAAAGCACTAAATAAACTACAGTTAGTGCTAAATACGGCTGCTAGAATCCTGACTAGAACCAAAAAATGTGATCATATTGCTCCAGTGCTAGCCTCTCTACACTGGCTTCCTGTCAAAGCAAGGGCTGATTTCAAGGTTTTACTGCAAACCTACAAAGCATTACATGGGCTTGCTCCTACATATCTCTCTGATTTGGTCCTGCCGTACATACCTACACGTACGCTACGGTCACAAGACGTAGGCCTCCTAATTGTCCCTAGAATTTCTAAGCAAACAGCTGGAGGCAGGGCTTTCTCCTATAGAGCTCCATTTTTATGGAACGGTCTGCCTACCCAAGTCAGAGACGCAAACTCGGTCTCATCCTGTCTGGGTTGGCGCCCCCCTGGGTTGTGCCATGGCAGAGATCTTTGTGGGCTATACTCGGCCTTGTCTCAGGATGGTAAGTTGGTGGTTGAAGACATCCCTCTAGTGGTGTGGGGGCTGTGCGTTGGCAAAGTGGGTGGGGTTATATGCTTCCTGTTTGGCCCTGTCCGGGGTGTCCTCGGATGGGGCCACAGTGTCTCCTGACCCCTCCTGTCTCAGCCTCCAGTATTTATGCTGCAGTAGTTTGTGTCGGGGGGCTAGGGTCAGTTTGTTATATCTGGAGTACTTCTCCTGTCCTATTCGGTGTCCTGTGTGAATTTAAGTGTGCTCTCTCTAATTCTCTCTTTCTCTCTTTCTCTCTCTCTCTCGGTGGACCTGAGCCCTAGGACCATGCCCCAGGACTACCTGACATGATGACTCCTTGCTGTCCCCAGTCCACCTGACTGTGCTGCTGCTCCAGTTTCAACTGTTCTGCCTTATTATTATTGGACCATGCTGGTCATTTATGAACATTTGAACATCTTGGCCATGTTCTGTTATAATCTCCACCCGGCACAGCCAGAAGAGGACTGGCCACCCCACATAGCCTGGTTCCTCTCTAGGTTTCTTCCGAGGTTTTGGCCTTTCTAGGGAGTTTTTCCTAGCCACCGTGCTTCTACACCTGCTTTGCTTGCTGTTTGGGGTTTTAGGCTGAGGGTTTCTGTACAGCACTTTGAGATATCAGCTGATGTACGAAGGGCTATATCAATACATTTGATTTGATTTGATCCTTTTCCCCTTTAAAGTGCACTACCTCTGAGAGAGAACATAGGGTGTTGCCCACAGGGTTGTGGTCTAAAGTAGTGGATTGTGTAAAGGGGGCATAGAGGACATAGGGTGTTGCCCACAGGGTTGTGGTCTAAAGTAGTGGGTTGTGTAAAGGGGGCATAGAGGACATAGAGGGTTGTGGTCTAAAGTAGTGGATTGTGTAAAGGGGGCATAGAGGACATGTGTTGCCCACAGGGTTGTGGTCTAAAGTAGTGGATTGTGTAAAGGGGGCATAGAGGACATAGGGTGTTGCCCACAGGGTTGTGGACTAAAGTAGTGGATTGTGTAAAGGGGGCATAGAGATTGTGTAAAGGGGGCATAGAGGACATATAGGGTGTTGCCCACAGGGTTGTGGTCTAAAGTAGTGGGTTGTGTAAAGGATAGATAACATAGGATGTTGCCCACAGGGTTGTGGTCTAAAGTAGTGGATTGTGTAATAGAGGACATAGGGTGTTGCCCACAGGGTCACTAAAGTAGTGGATTGTGTAAAGGGGGCATAGAGGACATAGGGTGTTGCCCACAGGGTTGTGGAAAAGTAGTGGATTGTGTAGGGGGCATAGAGAACTAGGGTGTTGTAAGGGTTGTGGTCTAAAGTACCTAGGATAGGATAGGATAGGATAGGATAGGATATGATAAAGTGCCTTCTCACCCCCCCTAAAAGATTTAGATGCACTGTTGTAAAGTGCCATAAGGTGAATGCACCAATTTGTAAGTCGCTCTGGATAAGAGCGTCTGCTAAATGACTTAAATGTAAATGTAAATGTAAAGTAGTGGATTGTGTAAAGGGGGCATGGTGCCGTTTGTGACAGAGCCAACTCTTACGTTGGGTAACATGACACACAGTACATGAAAGTGCAGAGAGCTTTGCCAAAGTGTGTCTCTAGCAACGTTCGAAACAGCTCCAACTCAGTGTGTGACTGGACGCACGGCTTAGTCCGTCCCTACAGGAGCCCTATGAGAGGTTTAACTTCACGTCCATGAGACTTAAAGAATGCGCCATTTTCCTCTTTTCCCCCCGTCAAAGCTGGGCATACAACCAATCGCCCCTGAGGTAATTCTTTACCCCAGCGACACACAACAAAAATGTTATTTTACCTTTATTTAACTCGGCAAGTCAGTTAAGAACAAATTCTTATTTTCAATGACGGCCTGGGAACAGTGGGTTACCTGCCTGTTCAGGGGCAGAATGACAGTTTTGTACCTTGTCAGCTCGGGGGTTTGAACTTGCAACTTGTCCAACACTCTAACCACTAGGCTACGCTGCCGCCCCGGGAATTTCTGTGTGGGAAGTAGTCAAACAGCCGTACTGTTAGCATGGAGGATTGGATTATTTATATATTATGTTTCAACATCATCTGTCTAATAGCAGGTACAAAAAACACTTTAAGTAAATACAGGGATTAGGGAACAAAAGCATGTGGTTGTGAGGAGAGTCAGACCCCCTGAAAATCAATTGTTGTGTTGGGAGGCAGTCGATGGAACCTATCGGTAGAGCTGCTGGTTATTCAGTAGAGCTGCTGGTTATTCGGTAGAGCTGCTGGTTATTCGGTAGAGCTGCTGGTTATTCGGTAGAGCTGCTGGTTATTCAGTAGAGCTGCTGGTTATTCGGTAGAGCTGCTGGTTATTCAGTAGAGCTGCTGGTTATTCAGTAGAGCTGCTGGTTATTCGGTAGAGCTGCTGGTTATTCGGTAGAGCTGCTGGTTATTCGGTAGAGCTGCTGGTTATTCGGTAGAGCTGCTGGTTATTCGGTAGAGCTGCTGGTTATTCAGTAAACCTGTGGTTATTCAGTAGACTGCTGGTTATTCAGTAGAGCTGCTGGTTATTCAGAGCTAGAGGTTATTCGGTGCTGGTTATTCAGTAGAGCTGCTGGTTATTCAGTAGAGCTGCTGGTTATTCAGTAGAGCTGCTGGTTATTCAGTAGAGCTGCTGGTTATTCAGTAGAGCTGCTGGTTATTCAGTAGAGCTGCTGGTTATTCACTAGAGCTGCTGGTTATTCAGTAGAGCTGCTGGTTATTCAGTAGAGCTGCTGGTTATTCATTCAGTAGAGCTGCTGGTTATTCAGTAGAGCTGCTGGTTATTCAGTAGAGCTGCTGGTTATTCAGTAGAGCTGCTGGTTATTCAGTAGAGCTGCTGGTTATTCAGTAGAGCTGCTGGTTATTCCGTAGAGCTGCTGGTTATTCCGTAGAGCTGCTGGTTATTCCGTAGAGCTGCTGGTTATTCGGTAGAGCTGCTGGTTATTCAGTAGAGCTGCTGGTTATTCAGTAGAGCTGCTGGTTATTCAGTAGAGCTGCTGGTTATTCAGTAGAGCTGCTGGTTATTCCGTAGAGCTGCTGGTTATTCCGTAGAGCTGCTGGTTATTCCGTAGAGCTGGTTATTCTATAGAGCTGCTGGCTGCTGGTTATTCTGCTGGTTATTCTGTATTCAGAGAGCTGCTGGTTATTCAGTAGAGCTGCTGGTTATTCAGTAGAGCTGCTGGTTATTCTGGATATTCAGTAGAGCTGCTGGTTATTCAGTAGAGTAGAGCTGCTGGTTATTCGGTAGAGCTGCTGGTTATTCAGTAGACCTGCTGGTTATTCCATAGAGCTGCTGGTTATTCAGTAGAGCTGCTGGTTACTCAGTAGAGCTGCTGGTTATTCAGTAGAGCTGCTGGTTATTCAGTAGAGCTGCTGGTTATTCAGTAGAGCTGCTGGTTATTCAGTGTAGCTGCTGGTTATTCGGTAGAGATGCTGGTTATTCGGTAGAGCTGCTGGTTATTCAGTAGAGCTGCTGGTTATTCAGTAGAGCTGCTGGTTATTCGGTAGAACTGCTGGTTATTCGGTAGAGCTGCTGGTTATTCAGTAGAGCTGCTGGTTATTCAGTAAACCTGCTGGTTATTCAGTAGACCTGCTGGTTATTCAATAGAGCTGCTGGTTATTCTATAGAGCTGCTGGTTATTCAGTAGAGCTGCCGGTTATTCTGTAGAGCTGCCGGTTATTCAGTAGAGCTGCTGGTTATTCGGTAGAGCTGCTGGTTATTCAGTAGAGCTGCTGGTTATTCGGTAGAGCTGCTGGTTATTCAGTAGAGCTGCTGGTTATTCGGTAGAACTGCTGGTTATTCGGTAGATCTGCTGGTTATTCAGTAGAGCTGCTGGTTATTCAGTAAACCTGCTGGTTATTCAGTAGACCTGCTGGTTATTCAATAGAGCTGCTGGTTATTCACTAGAGCTGCTGGTTATTCAGTATTCAGAGCTGCTGGTTATTCAATAGAGCTGCTGTTTATTCAGTAGACCTGCTGGTTATTCACTAGAGCTGCTGATTATTCTATAGAGCTGCTGGTTATTCAGTAGAGCTGCTGGTTATTCACTAGAGCTGCTGGTTACTCAGTAGAGCTGCTGGTTATTCAGTAGACCTGCTGGTTATTCACTAGAGCTGCTGGTTATTCAGTAGAGCTGCTGGTTATACAGTAGAGCTGCTGGTTATTCACTAGAGCTGCTGGTTATTCTATAGAGCTGCTGGTTATTCAGTAGACCTGCTGGTTATTCGGTAGAGCTGCTGGTTATTCAATAGAGCTGCTGGTTATTCAATAGAGCTACTGGTTATTCAGTAGAGCTGCTGGTTATACAGTAGAGCTGCTGGTTATTCGGTAGAGCTGCTGGTTATTCAGTAGAGCTGCTGGTTATTCAGTACAACTGCTGGTTATTCCGTAGATCTGCTGGTTATTCCGTAGATCTGCTGGTTATTCCGTAGAGCTGCTGGTTATTCAGTAGAGCTGCTGGTTATTCAGTAGAGCTGCTGGTTATTCAGGAGAGCAGCTGGATATTCAGTAGAGCTGCTGGTTATTCGGTAGAGCAGCTGGATATTCAGTAGAGCTGCTGGTTATTCGGTAGAGCTGCTGGTTATTCGGTAGAGCTGCTGGTTATTCAGTAGACCTGCTGGTTATTCCATAGAGCTGCTGGTTATTCAGTAGAGCTGCTGGTTACTCAGTAGAGCTGCTGGTTATTCGGTAGAGCTGCTGGTTATTCAGTAGAGCTGCTGGTTATTCAGTAGAGCTGCTGGTTATTCAGTGTAGCTGCTGGTTATTCGGTAGAGATGCTGGTTATTCGGTAGAGCTGCTGGTTATTCAGTAGAGCTGCTGGTTATTCAGTAGAGCTGCTGGTTATTCGGTAGAACTGCTGGTTATTCGGTAGAGCTGCTGGTTATTCAGTAGAGCTGCTGGTTATTCAGTAAACCTGCTGGTTATTCAGTAGACCTGCTGGTTATTCAATAGAGCTGCTGGTTATTCTATAGAGCTGCTGGTTATTCAGTAGAGCTGCTGGTTATTCACTAGAGCTGCTGGTTACTCAGTAGAGCTGCTGGTTATTCAGTAGACCTGCTGGTTATTCACTAGAGCTGCTGGTTATTCACTAGAGCTGCTGGTTATTCAGTAGAGCTGCTGGTTACTCAGTAGAGCTGCTGGTTATTCAGTAGACCTGCTGGTTATTCACTAGAGCTGCTGGTTATTCAGTAGAGCTGCTGGTTATACAGTAGAGCTGCTGGTTATTCACTAGAGCTGCTGGTTATTCTATAGAGCTGCTGGTTATTCAGTAGACCTGCTGGTTATTCGGTAGAGCTGCTGGTTATTCAATAGAGCTGCTGGTTATTCAATAGAGCTACTGGTTATTCAGTAGAGCTGCTGGTTATACAGTAGAGCTGCTGGTTATTCGGTAGAGCTGCTGGTTATTCAGTAGAGCTGATGGTTATTCAGTACAACTGCTGGTTATTCCGTAGATCTGCTGGTTATTCCGTAGATCTGCTGGTTATTCCGTAGAGCTGCTGGTTATTCAGTAGAGCTGCTGGTTATTCAGTAGAGCTGCTGGTTATTCCGTAGAGCTGCTGGTTATTCGGTAGAGCTGCTGGTTATTCGGTAGAGCTGCTGGTTATTCGGTAGAGCTGCTGGTTATTCAGTAGAGCTGCTGGTTATTCCGTAGAGCTGCTGGTTATTCAGTAGAGCTGCTGGTTATTCAGTAGAGCTGCTGGTTATTCGGTATAGCTGCTGGTTATTCAGTAGAGCTGCTGGTTATTCGGTAGAGCTGCTGGTTATTCGGTAGAGATGCTGGTTATTCGGTAGAGATGCTGGTTATTCGGTAGAGCTGCTGGTTATTCAGTAGAGCTGCTGGTTATTCGGTAGAGCTGCTGGTTATTCAGTAGAGCTGCTGGTTATTCGGTAGAGCTGCTGGTTATTCAGTAAACCTGCTGGTTATTCAGTAGACCTGCTGGTTATTCAATAGAGCTGCTGGTTATTCAGTAGACCTTCTGGTTATTCAGTAGACCTGCTGGTTATTCACTAGAGCTGCTGGTTATTCTATAGAGCTGCTGGTTATTCAGTAGACCTGCTGGTTATTCGGTAGAGCTGCTGGTTATTCAATAGAGCTGCTGGTTATTCAATAGAGCTGCTGGTTATTCAGTAGAGCTGCTGGTTATACAGTAGAGCTGCTGGTTATTCACTAGAGCTGCTGGTTATTCTATAGAGCTGCTGGTTATTCAGTAGAGCTGCTGGTTATACAGTAGAGCTGCTGGTTATTCAGTAGACCTGCTGGTTATTCACTAGAGCTGCTGGTTATTCAGTAGAGCTGCTGGTTAGTAGAGCTGCTGGTTATTCTGCTGGTTATTCTAGAGCTGCTGGTTATTCAGTAGAGCTGCTGGTTATTCAATAGTAGAGCTGCTGGTTATTCACTAGAGCTGCTGGTTATTCAGTAGAGCTGCTGGTTATTCAGTAGAGCTGCTGGTTATTCAGTAGAGCTGCTGGATATTCAGTAGAGCTGCTGGTTATTCAGTAGAGCTGCTGGATATTCAGTAGAGCTGCTGGTTATTCGGTAGAGCTGCTGGTTATTCAGTAGAGCTGCTGGTTATTCAGTAGAGCTGCTGGTTATTCAGTAGAGCTGCTGGTTATTCTGCTGGTTATTCAGTAGAGCTGCTGGTTATTCAGTAGAGCTGCTGGTTATTCAGTAGAGCTGCTGGTTACTCAGTAGAGCTGCTGGTTATTCGGTAGAGCTGCTGGTTATTCAGTAGAGCTGCTTGTTATTCAGTAGAGCTGCTGGTTATTCAGTGTAGCTGCTGGTTATTCGGTAGAGATGCTGGTTATTCAGTAGAGCTGCTGGTTATTCAGTAGAGCTGCTGGTTATTCAGCTGTAGAGCTGCTGGTTATTCAGTAGAGCTGCTGGTTATTCAGTAGAGCTGCTGGTTATTCAGTAGAGCTGCTGGTTATTCACTAGAGCTGCTGGTTACTCAGTAGAGCTGCTGGTTATTCAGTAGATTCTGCTGGTTATTCACTAGAGCTGCTGGTTATTCACTAGAGCTATTCACTAGAGCTGCTGGTTATTCAGTAGAGCTGCTGGTTACTCAGTAGAGCTGCTGGTTATTCAGTAGACCTGCTGGTTATTCACTAGAGCTGCTGGTTATTCAGTAGAGCTGCTGGTTATACAGTAGAGCTGCTGGTTATTCACTAGAGCTGCTGGTTATTCTATAGAGCTGCTGGTTATTCAGTAGACCTGCTGGTTATTGGGTAGAGCTGCTGGTTATTCAATAGAGCTGCTGGTTATTCAATAGAGCTACTGGTTATTCAGTAGAGCTGCTGGTTATACAGTAGAGCTGCTGGTTATTCGGTAGAGCTGCTGGTTATTCAGTAGAGCTGCTGGTTATTCAGTACTGGTTATTCCGTAGAGCTGCTGGTTATTCTGCTGGTTATTCAGATCTGCTGGTTATTCAGTAGATCTGCTGGTTATTCCGTAGAGCTGCTGGTTATTCAGTAGAGCTGCTGGTTATTCAGTAGAGCTGCTGGTTATTCCGTAGAGCTGCTGGTTATTCAGTAGAGCTGCTGGTTATTCAGTAGAGCTGCTGGTTATTCAGTAGAGCTGCTGGTTATTCGGTAGAGCTGCTGGTTATTCAGTAGAGCTGCTGGTTATTCCGTAGAGCTGCTGGTTATTCAGTAGAGCTGCTGGTTATTCCGTAGAGCTGCTGGTTATTCGGTAGAGCTGCTGGTTATTCAGTAGAGCTGCTGGTTATTCAGTAGAGCTGCTGGTTATTCACTAGAGATGCTGGTTATTCGGTAGAGATGCTGGTTATTCAGTAGAGCTGCTGGTTATTCAGTAGAGCTGCTGGTTATTCTAGACCTAGAGCTGCTGGTTATTCAGTAGAGCTGCTGGTTATTCAGTAGAGCTGCTGGTTATTCAGTAAAGCTGCTGGTTATTCAGTAGACCTGCTGGTTATTCAATAGAGCTGCTGGTTATTCAGTAGACCTTCTGGTTATTCAGTAGACCTGCTGGTTATTCACTAGAGCTGCTGGTTATTCTATAGAGCTGCTGGTTATTCAGTAGACCTGCTGGTTATTCAGTAGAGCTGCTGGTTATTCAATAGAGCTGCTGGTTATTCAATAGAGCTGCTGGTTATTCAATAGAGCTGCTGGTTATTCAGTAGAGCTGCTGGTTATACAGTAGAGCTGCTGGTTATTCACTAGAGCTGCTGGTTATTCTATAGAGCTGCTGGTTATTCAGTAGAGCTGCTGGTTATACAGTAGAGCTGCTTGTTATACAGTAGAGCTGCTGGTTATTCAGTAGACCTGCTGGTTATTCACTAGAGCTGCTGGTTATTCAGTAGAGCTGCTGGTTATACAGTAGAGCTGCTGGTTATTCACTAGAGCTGCTGGTTATTCTATAGAGCTGCTGGTTATTCAGTAGACCTGCTGGTTATTCTGGTAGAGCTGCTGGTTATTCAATAGAGCTGCTGGTTATTCAATAGAGCTACTGGTTATTCAGTAGAGCTGCTGGTTATACAGTAGAGCTGCTGGTTATTCAGTAGAGCTGCTGGTTATTCAGTAGAGCTGCTGGTTATTCAGTAGAGCTGCTGGTTATTCAGTAGAGCTGCTGGTTATTCCGTAGATCTGCTGGTTATTCCTGTAGAGCTGCTGGTTATTCAGTAGAGCTGCTGGTTATTCAGTAGAGCTGCTGGTTATTCAGTAGAGCTGCTGGTTATTCAGGAGAGCAGCTGGATATTCAGTAGAGCTGCTGGTTATTCGGTAGAGCTGCTGGATATTCAGTAGAGCTGCTGGTTATTCGGTAGAGCTGCTGGTTATTCAGTAGAGCTGCTGGTTATTCAGTAGAGCTGCTGGTTATTCACTAGAGCTGCTGGTTACTCAGTAGAGCTGCTGGTTATTCAGTAGACCTGCTGGTTATTCACTAGAGCTGCTGGTTATTCACTAGAGCTGCTGGTTATTCAGTAGAGCTGCTGGTTACTCAGTAGAGCTGCTGGTTATTCAGTAGACCTGCTGGTTATTCACTAGAGCTGCTGGTTATTCAGTAGAGCTGCTGGTTATACAGTAGAGCTGCTGGTTATTCACTAGAGCTGCTGGTTATTCTATAGAGCTGCTGGTTATTCAGTAGACCTGCTGGTTATTGGGTAGAGCTGCTGGTTATTCAATAGAGCTGCTGGTTATTCAATAGAGCTACTGGTTATTCAGTAGAGCTGCTGGTTATACAGTAGAGCTGCTGGTTATTCGGTAGAGCTGCTGGTTATTCAGTAGAGCTGCTGGTTATTCAGTACAACTGCTGGTTATTCCGTAGATCTGCTGGTTATTCCGTAGATCTGCTGGTTATTCCGTAGAGCTGCTGGTTATTCAGTAGAGCTGCTGGTTATTCAGTAGAGCTGCTGGTTATTCAGGAGAGCAGCTGGATATTCAGGAGAGCAGCTGGATATTCAGTAGAGCTGCTGGTTATTCGGTAGAGCTGCTGGTTATTCGGTAGAGCTGCTGGTTATTCAGTAGAGCTGCTGGTTATTCCATAGAGCTGCTGGTTATTCAGT
The DNA here is from genome assembly GCF_023373465.1 of Oncorhynchus keta. Classification (NCBI taxonomy): domain Eukaryota; kingdom Metazoa; phylum Chordata; class Actinopteri; order Salmoniformes; family Salmonidae; genus Oncorhynchus; species Oncorhynchus keta. Next base: position 64,799 of record NW_026280392.1, on the reverse strand, counting down.
AGAGCTGCTGGTTACTAGAGTAGAGCTGCTGGTTATTCGGTATAGCTGCTGGTTATTCAGTAGAGCTGCTGGTTATTCGGTAGAGCTGCTGGTTATTCGGTAGAGCTGCTGGTTATTCGGTAGAGATGCTGGTTATTCGGTAGAGCTGCTGGTTATTCAGTAGAGCTGCTGGTTATTCAGTAGAGCTGCTGGTTATTCAGTAGAGCTGCTGGTTATTCGGTAGAGCTGCTGGTTATTCAGTAAACCTGCTGGTTATTCAGTGGTTATTCAGTAGACCTGCTGGTTATTCAATAGAGCTGCTGGTTATTCAGTAGACCTTCTGGTTATTCAGTAGAGCTGCTGGTTATTCACTAGAGCTGCTGGTTATTCTATAGAGCTGCTGGTTATTCAGTAGACCTGCTGGTTATTCGGTAGAGCTGCTGGTTATTCAATAGAGCTGCTGGTTATTCAATAGAGCTGCTGGTTATTCAGTAGAGCTGCTGGTTATACAGTAGAGCTGCTGGTTATTCACTAGAGCTGCTGGTTATTCTATAGAGCTGCTGGTTATTCAGTAGAGCTGCTGGTTATACAGTAGAGCTGCTTGTTATACAGTAGAGCTGCTGGTTATTCAGTAGACCTGCTGGTTATTCACTAGAGCTGCTGGTTATTCAGTAGAGCTGCTGGTTATACAGTAGAGCTGCTGGTTATTCACTAGAGCTGCTGGTTATTCTATAGAGCTGCTGGTTATTCAGTAGACCTGCTGGTTATTCGGTAGAGCTGCTGGTTATTCAATAGAGCTGCTGGTTATTCAATAGAGCTACTGGTTATTCAGTAGAGCTGCTGGTTATACAGTAGAGCTGCTGGTTATTCGGTAGAGCTGCTGGTTATTCAGTAGAGCTGCTGGTTATTCAGTACAACTGCTGGTTATTCCGTAGATCTGCTGGTTATTCCGTAGATCTGCTGGTTATTCCGTAGAGCTGCTGGTTATTCAGTAGAGCTGCTGGTTATTCCGTAGAGCTGCTGGTTATTCAGTAGAGCTGCTGGTTATTCAGGAGAGCAGCTGGATATTCAGTAGAGCTGCTGGTTATGCTGGTAGAGCAGCTGGATATTCAGTAGAGCTGCTGGTTATTCGGTAGAGCTGCTGGTTATTCAGTAGAGCTGCTGGTTATTCAGTAGAGCTGCTGGTTATTCACTAGAGCTGCTGGTTACTCAGTAGAGCTGCTGGTTATTCAGTAGACCTGCTGGTTATTCACTAGAGCTGCTGGTTATTCACTAGAGCTGCTGGTTATTCAGTAGAGCTGCTGGTTACTCAGTAGAGCTGCTGGTTATTCAGTAGACCTGCTGGTTATTCACTAGAGCTGCTGGTTATTCAGTAGAGCTGCTGGTTATACAGTAGAGCTGCTGGTTATTCACTAGAGCTGCTGGTTATTCTATAGAGCTGCTGGTTATTCAGTAGACCTGCTGGTTATTGGGTAGAGCTGCTGGTTATTCAATAGAGCTGCTGGTTATTCAATAGAGCTACTGGTTATTCAGTAGAGCTGCTGGTTATACAGTAGAGCTGCTGGTTATTCGGTAGAGCTGCTGGTTATTCAGTAGAGCTGCTGGTTATTCAGTACAACTGCTGGTTATTCCGTAGATCTGCTGGTTATTCCGTAGATCTGCTGGTTATTCCGTAGAGCTGCTGGTTATTCAGTAGAGCTGCTGGTTATTCAGTAGAGCTGCTGGTTATTCAGGAGAGCAGCTGGATATTCAGGAGAGCAGCTGGATATTCAGTAGAGCTGCTGGTTATTCGGTAGAGCTGCTGGTTATTCGGTAGAGCTGCTGGTTATTCAGTAGAGCTGCTGGTTATTCCGTAGAGCTGCTGGTTATTCAGTAGAGCTGCTGGTTATTCAGTAGAGCTGCTGGTTATTCGGTAGAGCTGCTGGTTATTCAGTAGAGCTGCTGGTTATTCGGTAGAGCTGCTGGTTATTCGGTAGAGCTGCTGGTTATTCGGTAGAGCTGCTGGTTATTCGGTAGAGCTGCTGGTTATTCAGTAGAGCTGCTGGTTATTCGGTAGAGCTGCTGGTTATTCAGTAGAGCTGCTGGTTATTCGGTAGAGCTGCTGGTTATTCAGTAAACCTGCTGGTTATTCAGTAGACCTGCTGGTTATTCAATAGAGCTGCTGGTTATTCAGTAGACCTTCTGGTTATTCAGTAGACCTGCTGGTTATTCACTAGAGCTGCTGGTTATTCTATAGAGCTGCTGGTTATTCAGTAGACCTGCTGGTTATTCGGTAGAGCTGCTGGTTATTCAATAGAGCTGCTGGTTATTCAATAGAGCTGCTGGTTATTCAGTAGAGCTGCTGGTTATACAGTAGAGCTGCTGGTTATTCACTAGAGCTGCTGGTTATTCTATAGAGCTGCTGGTTATTCAGTAGAGCTGCTGGTTATACAGTAGAGCTGCTTGTTATACAGTAGAGCTGCTGGTTACTCAGTAGACCTGCTGGTTATTCACTAGAGCTGCTGGTTATTCAGTAGAGCTGCTGGTTATACAGTAGAGCTGCTGGTTATTCACTAGAGCTGCTGGTTATTCTATAGAGCTGCTGGTTATTCAGTAGACCTGCTGGTTATTCGGTAGAGCTGCTGGTTATTCAATAGAGCTGCTGGTTATTCAATAGAGCTACTGGTTATTCAGTAGAGCTGCTGGTTATACAGTAGAGCTGCTGGTTATTCGGTAGAGCTGCTGGTTATTCAGTAGAGCTGCTGGTTATTCAGTACAACTGCTGGTTATTCCGTAGATCTGCTGGTTATTCCGTAGATCTGCTGGTTATTCCGTAGAGCTGCTGGTTATTCAGTAGAGCTGCTGGTTATTCCGTAGAGCTGCTGGTTATTCAGTAGAGCTGCTGGTTATTCAGGAGAGCAGCTGGATATTCAGTAGAGCTGCTGGTTATTCGGTAGAGCAGCTGGATATTCAGTAGAGCTGCTGGTTATTCGGTAGAGCTGCTGGTTATTCGGTAGAGCTGCTGGTTATTCAGTAGAGCTGGTGGTTATTCCATAGAGCTGCTGGTTATTCAGTAGAGCTGCTGGTTACTCAGTAGAGCTGCTGGTTATTCGGTAGAGCTGCTGGTTATTCAGTAGAGCTGCTTGTTATTCAGTAGAGCTGCTGGTTATTCAGTGTAGCTGCTGGTTATTCGGTAGAGATGCTGGTTATTCGGTAGAGCTGCTGGTTATTCAGTAGAGCTGCTGGTTATTCGGTAGAGCTGCTGGTTATTCAGTAGAGCTGCTGGTTATTCAGTAGAGCTGCTGGTTATTCACTAGAGCTGCTGGTTATTCACTAGAGCTGCTGGTTATTCAGTAGAGCTGCTGGTTATTCACTAGAGCTGATGGTTACTCAGTAGAGCTGCTGGTTATTCAGCAGACCTGCTGGTTATTCAGTAGAGCTGCTGGTTATTCAGTAGAGCTGCTGGTTATACAGTAGAGCTGCTGGTTATTCACTAGAGCTGCTAGTTATTCACTAGAGCTGCTGGTTATTCAGTAGACCTGCTGGTTATTCGGTAGAGCTGCTGGTTATTCAATAGAGCTGCTGGTTATTCAGTAGAGCTGCTGGTTATTCCGTAGAGCTGCTGGTTATACAGTAGAGCTGCTGGTTATTCGGTAGAGCTGCTGGTTATTCGGTAGAGCTGCTGGTTATTCGGTAGAGCTGCTGGTTATTCAGTACAACTGCTGGTTATTCCGTAGACCTGCTGGTTATTCACTAGAGCTGCTGGTTATTCACTAGAGCTGCTGGTTATTCTATAGAGCTGCTGGTTATTCAGTAGAGCTGCTGGTTATTCACTAGAGCTGATGGTTACTCAGTAGAGCTGCTGGTTATTCAGCAGACCTGCTGGTTATTCAGTAGAGCTGCTGGTTATTCAGTAGAGCTGCTGGTTATACAGTAGAGCTGCTGGTTATTCACTAGAGCTGCTAGTTATTCACTAGAGCTGCTGGTCATTCAGTAGACCTGCTGGTTATTCGGTAGAGCTGCTGGTTATTCAATAGAGCTGCTGGTTATTCAGTAGAGCTGCTGGTTATTCCGTAGAGCTGCTGGTTATACAGTAGAGCTGCTGGTTATTCGGTAGAGCTGCTGGTTATTCGGTAGAGCTGCTGGTTATTCGGTAGAGCTGCTGGTTATTCAGTACAACTGCTGGTTATTCCGTAGACCTGCTGGTTATTCCGTAGATCTGCTGGTTATTCTGTAGAGCTGCTGGTTATTCAGTAGAGCTGCTGGTTATTCCGTAGAGCTGCTGATTATTCAATAGAGCTGCTGGTTATTCAGTAGAGCTGCTGGTTATTCAGTAGAGCTGCTGGTTATTCGGTAGAGCAGCTGGATATTCAGTAGAGCTGCTGGTTATTCGGTAGAGCTGCTGGTTATTCGGTAGAGCTGCTGGTTATTCAGTAGAGCTGCTGGTTATTCGGTAGATCTGCTGGTTATTCCGTAGAGCTGCTGGTTATTCAATAGAGCTGCTGGTTATTCAGTAGAGCTGCTGGTTATTCAGTAGAGCTGCTGGTTATTCGGTAGAGCAGCTGGATATTCAGTAGAGCTGCTGGTTATTCGGTAGAGCTGCTGGTTATTCGGTAGAGCTGCTGGTTATTCAGTAGAGCTGCTGGTTATTCGGTAGAGTTGCTGGTTATTCCGTAGAGCTGCTGGTTATTCCGTAGAGCTGCTGGTTATTCAGTAGAGCTGCTGGTTACTCAGTAGAGCTGCTGGTTATTCCGTAGAGCTGCTGGTTATTCAGTAGAGCTGCCGGTTATTCAGTAGAGCTGCCGGTTATTCAGTAGAGCTGCTGGTTATTCGGTAGAGCTGCTGGTTATTCCGTAGAGCTGCTGGTTATTCAGTAGAGCTGCTGGTTATTCAGTAGAGCTGCTGGTTACTCGGTAGAGCTGCCGGTTACTCGGTAGAGCTGCCGGTTACTCGGTAGAGCTGCCGGTTATTCGGTAGAGCTGCCGGTTATTCGGTAGAGCTGCCGGTTATTCCGTAGAGCTCCTGTTTATTCCGTAGAGCTGCTGGTTATTCCGTAGAGCTGCTGGTTATTCCGTAGAGCTGCTGCTTATTCAGTAGAGCTGCCGGTTACTCAGTAGAGCTGCCGGTTACTCAGTAGAGCTGCTGGTTATTCGGTAGAGCTGCTGGTTATTCCGTAGAGCTGCTGGTTATTCCGTAGAGCTGCTGGTTATTCAGTAGAGCTGCTGGTTATTCAGTGTAGCTGTTAACAGCACAAGGTCACAACACCAAAGGGACGTTTCTCTCTTGTTCCAACCAAAAGCCCCCAGTCAGTTTTTATTGAGCAACAACACTCCCTATTTGAATAATGTCTACAGTGTGATGCTGGGAGGCCTAGCAACGATAAAGTACATGTGTTTGAGAAGTGAACATTAGGCCAACAGAATGCTGTGATTAGATTATACTGCTGCTGCCATCACAAGAATGATGATACTGGAGGCAGATGAAATGGCACACGAAAGGGTCCTAGGTTGAAAGTAGTGCACTACATAGGGAATAGGGTTCCAGCACCTTACAGCTCCTAGGTGAAAGTAGTGCACTACATAGGGAATAGGGTTCCAACAATCTAAGGGTCCTAGGTGAAAGTAGTGCACTACATAGGGAATAGGGTTCCAGCACCCTACGTCTCCTAAGTGAAAATAGTGCACTATATATTGTTTACATTTAGATTCAGACTGAGTCAATGAGGTGCTAGGCTTTGACTGACTGGCTTTGGGGATGACTGACTGGCTTTGGGGATGATTGACTGGCTTTGGGGATGATTGACTGGCTTTGGGGATGACTGACTGGCTTTGGGGATGACTGACTGGCTTTGGGGATGACTGACTGGCTTTGGGGATGACTGACTGGCTTTGGGGATGACTGACTGGCATTGGGGGATGATTGACTGGCTTTGGGGATGATTGACTGGCTTTGGGGATGACTGACTGGCTTTGGGGATGACTGTCTGGCTTTGGGGATGACTGGCTGGCTTTGGGGGATGACTGACTGGCTTTGGGGGATGACTGACTGGCTTTGGCGATGACTGACTGGTGTTGGGGATGACTGACTGGCTTTGGGGATGACTGTCTGGCTTTGGGGATGACTGTCTGGCTTTGGGGATGACTGACTGGCTTTGGGGATGACTGTCTGGCTTTGGGGATGACTGACTGGCTTTGGGGATGACTGACTGGCTTTGGGGATGACTGTCTGTCCGTGTCAGTGAAAACCAATAACAAACCATCCGCGAACTAACAAACAGTTAAAAAAAAAATTGTTTGAATTTCTCAACGTAACTAAAAGGTCGAGGCACTGTAGATGTTTCTAGTTGTTGGATAATTGTCCAATTCTGTAGCCCTGATCAAAATATATCAGTAGAAAAGCCACAAAGAACTAGTTTATAGCTAAAAAAAAAAAAAAAAAAAAAAATCTATAGCTACTGACATAAATGTCATTATCACATCTTGAAGGATCTTTATTTGACTCAATAATAACTGTAAATGTGTCAGTCAACGTTTGTGGTTTTATCATTGACAAACTGTGGTCATTCAGATTCAGACTTTGTTCTTTCTTCTTGCTGTGAACAGGAGCCTGTTGAGGAGGAAGAGAGGGGTCCGGGGGAGTTCATCGGGGTACATCTGAATAATGATGTGCAGAAATAAACCACGTTTGACCTTCCTGGTCTTTCAGCTGCGGTCAAGCCAATAACCTGATAAGAGACTGATTAGAGATAAGAGAGGCGCTCGATGGAAACTCCCTGGGACATTCAAACATTTCACAAGGAAAAGTCTTTGTGTCTGTGTGTGTGTGTGTCTGTAACTGTGTGTGTGTGTGTGTGTGTGTGTGTGTGTGTGTTGTGTGTGTGTGTGTGTGTGTGTGTGTGTCTGTAACTGTGTGTGTGTGTGTGTGTGTCTATAACTGTGTGTGTGTCTGTAACTGTGTGTGTCTGTAACTGTGTGTGTCTGTAACTGTGTGTGTGTGTCTGTAACTGTGTGTGTGTGTGTGTGTGTGTGTGTGTGTGTGTGTGTGTGTGTGTGTCTGTAACTGTGTGTCTGTGTGTGAGTCTGTCTGTGTGTGTGTGTGTGTGTACCTCATATACCGTCTTGTAGTTTAAATGTGCCTTCCTCTAACTGACACACCTGGACCATGCTTAGATTCAGGGAGTCCAGATTGTGAGACAGGGGACTGGAAACACAATTAACGGCTGCATTACCTCGAGGAGACGGGGGATGAGAGGGGGTTGGAGAGGGCTGGCAGGCACAGTCCCAGCCTGCATCCTAAACACCATCCTGTTCCCTATATACGCCCCGTGGTCCCTGGACATGA
>NW_026280392.1:32500-55000 GCF_023373465.1 Oncorhynchus keta | reverse complement strand
TTGACTAGATTAGTGTTGAGAGGTTTAACTGTCATCCTGTCATTGACTAGATTAGTGTTGAGAGGTTTAACTGTCATCCTGTCATTGACTAGATTAGTGTTGAGAGGTTTAACTGTCATCCTGTCATTGACTAGATTAGTGTTGAGAGGTTTAACTGTCATCCTGTCATTGACTAGATTAGTGTTGAGAGGTTTAACTGTCATCCTGTCATTGACTAGATTAGTGTTGAGAGGTTTAACTGTCATCCTGTCATTGACTAGATTAGTGTTGAGAGGTTTAACTGTCCTCCTGTCATTGACTAGAGGGAGGTTTAACTGTCATCCTGTCATTGACTAGATTAGTGTTGAGAGGTTTAACTGTCATCCTGTCATTGACTAGAGGGAGGTTTAACTGTCATCCTGTCATTGACTAGAGGGAGGTTTAACTGTCATCCTGTCATTGACTAGAGGGAGGTTTAACTGTCATCCTGTCATTGACTGGAGGGAGGTTTAACTGTCATCCTGTCATTGACTAGAGGGAGGCTTAACTGTCATCCTGTCATTGACTAGAGGGAGGTTTAACTGTCATCCTGTCATTGACTAGAGGGAGGTTTAACTGTCATCCTGTCACTGACTAGAGGGAGGTTTAACTGTCATCCTGTCATTGACTAGAGGGAGTTGGGAGGTTTAACTGTCATCCTGTTATTGTCTAGAGGGAGGTTTAACTGTCATCCTGTCATTGACTAGATTAGTGTTGAGAGGTTTAACTGTCCTCCTGTCATTGACTAGATTAGTGTTGAGAGGTTTAACTGTCCTCCTGTCATTGACTAGATTAGTGTTGAGAGGTTTAACTGTCCTCCTGTCATTGACTAGATTAGTGTTGAGAGGTTTAACTGTCATCCTGTCATTGACTAGATTAGTGTTGAGAGGTTTAACTGTCATCCTGTCATTGACTAGATTAGTGTTGAGAGGTTTAACTGTCCTCCTGTCATTGACTAGATTAGTGTTGAGAGGTTTAACTGTCCTCCTGTCATTGACTAGATTAGTGTTGAGAGGTTTAACTGTCATCCTGTCATTGACTAGATTAGTGTTGAGAGGTTTAACTGTCCTCCTGTCATTGACTAGATTAGTGTTGAGAGGTTTAACTGTCATCCTGTCATTGACTAGAGGGAGGTTTAACTGTCCTCCTGTCATTGACTAGATTAGTGTTGAGAGGTTTAACTGTCCTCCTGTCATTGACTAGATTAGTGTTGAGAGGTTTAACTGTCATCCTGTCATTGACTAGAGGGAGGTTTAACTGTCCTCCTGTCATTGACTAGATTAGTGTTGAGATGTTTAACTGTCATCCTGTCATTGACTAGATTAGTGTTGAGAGGTTTAACTGTCCTCCTGTCATTGACTAGAGGGAGGTTTAACTGTCATCCTGTCATTGACTAGATTAGTGTTGAGAGGTTTAACTGTCATCCTGTCATTGACTAGATTAGTGTTGAGAGGTTTAACTGTCATCCTGTCATTGACTAGATTAGTGTTGAGAGGTTTAACTGTCATCCTGTCATTGACTAGAGGGAGGTTTAACTGTCATCCTGTCATTGACTAGATTAGTGTTGAGAGGTTTAACTGTCATCCTGTCATTGACTAGATTAGTGTTGAGAGGTTTAACTGTCATCCTGTCATTGACTAGATTAGTGTTGAGAGGTTTAACTGTCATCCTGTCATTGACTAGATTAGTGTTGAGAGGTTTAACTGTCATCCTGTCATTGACTAGATTAGTGTTGAGAGGTTTAACTGTCATCCTGTCATTGACTAGATTAGTGTTGAGAGGTTTAACTGTCATCCTGTCATTGACTAGATTAGTGTTGAGAGGTTTAACTGTCCTCCTGTCATTGACTAGATTAGTGTTGAGAGGTTTAACTGTCCTCCTGTCATTGACTAGATTAGTGTTGAGAGGTTTAACTGTCCTCCTGTCATTGACTAGATTAGTGTTGAGAGGTTTAACTGTCATCCTGTCATTGACTAGATTAGTGTTGAGAGGTTTAACTGTCATCCTGTCATTGACTAGATTAGTGTTGAGAGGTTTAACTGTCATCCTGTCATTGACTAGATTAGTGTTGAGAGGTTTAACTGTCATCCTGTCATTGACTAGATTAGTGTTGAGAGGTTTAACTGTCCTCCTGTCATTGACTAGAGGGAGGTTTAACTGTCATCCTGTCATTGACTAGATTAGTGTTGAGAGGTTTAACTGTCATCCTGTGATTGACTAGAGGGAGGTTTAACTGTCATCCTGTGATTGACTAGAGGGAGGTTTAACTGTCATCCTGTCATTGACTAGAGGGAGGTTTAACTGTCATCCTGTCATTGACTGGAGGGAGGTTTAACTGTCATCCTGTCATTGACTAGAGGGAGGTTTAACTGTCATCCTGTCATTGACTAGAGGGAGGTTTAACTGTCATCCTGTCATTGACTAGAGGGAGGTTTAACTGTCATCCTGTCATTGACTGGAGGGAGGTTTAACTGTCATCCTGTCATTGACTAGAGGGAGGTTTAACTGTCATCCTGTCATTGACTAGAGGGAGGTTTAACTGTCATCCTGTCATTGACTAGAGGGAGGTTTAACTGTCATCCTGTCACTGACTAGAGGGAGGTTTAACTGTCATCCTGTCATTGACTAGAGGGTGTTGAGAGGTTTAACTGTCATCCTGTCATTGACTAGAGGGAGGTTTAACTGTCATCCTGTCATTGACTAGAGGGAGGTTTAACTGTCATCCTGTCATTGACTAGAGGGAGGTTTAACTGTCATCCTGTCATTGACTGGAGGGAGGTTTAATTGTCATCCTGTCATTGACTAGATTAGTGTTGAGAGGTTTAACTGTCATCCTGTCATTGACTAGAGGGAGGTTTAACTGTCATCCTGTCATTGACTAGAGGGAGGATTAACTGTCATCCTGTCATTGACTAGAGGGAGGTTTAACTGTCATCCTGTCATTAACTAGAGGGAGGTTAACTGTCATCCTGTCATTAACTAGAGGGAGGTTTAACTGTCCTCCTGTCATTAACTAGAGGGAGGTTTAACTGTCATCCTGTCATTGACTAGAGGGAGTTGGGAGGTTTAATTGTCATCCTGTCAATGACTAGATTAGTGTTGAGAGGTTTAACTGTCCTCCTGTCATTAACTAGAGGGAGGTTTAACTGTCATCCTGTCATTGACTAGAGGGAGGTTTAACTGTCATCCTGTCATTAACTAGAGGGAGGTTTAACTGTCATCCTGTCATTGACTAGAGGGAGTTGGGAGGTTTAACTGTCCTCCTGTCAATGACTAGATTGGTGTTGGGAGGTTTAACTGTCATTGTCACTGACTAGAGGGAGGTTTAACTGTCATCTGTCACTGACTAGATTGGTGTTGGGAGGTTTAACTGTCATCTCCTGCCAATGACTAGATTAGTGTTGGGAGGTTTAACTGTCATCCTGTCATTGACTAGATTGGTGTTGGAAGGTTCAACTGTCCTCCTGTCATTGACTAGAGGGAGGTTCAACTGTCATCTGTCACTGACTAGAGGGAGGTTTAACTGTCATCTGTCACTGACTAGAGGGAGGTTTAACTGTCCTCCTGTCACTGACTAGATTGGTGTTGGGAGGTTCAACTGTCCTCCTGTCAATGACTAGATTGGTGTTGGAAGGTTTAACTGTCATCCTGTCATTGACTAGAGGGAGGTTCAACTGTCCTCCTGTCAATGACTAGATTGGTGTTGGGAGGTTTAACTGTCATCTGTCACTGACTAGAGGGAGGTTTAACTGTCATCCTGTCATTGACTAGATTGGTGTTGGGAGGTTTAACTGTCATCCTGTCAATGACTAGATTGGTGTTGGGAGGTTTAACTGTCATCCTGTCATTGACTAGATTGGTGTTGGGAGGTTTAACTGTCATCCTGTCAATGACTAGATTGGTGTTGGGAGGTTTAACTGTCATCCTGTCACTGACTAGAGGGAGGTTTAACTGTCATCTGTCACTGACTAGAGGGAGGTTTAACTGTCATCCTGTCACTGACTAGAGGGAGGTTTAACTGTCATCTGTCACTGACTAGAGGGAGGTTTAACTATATAGCTGGACAAGTGTTGGTGTTTCCTAATCTGGAGAGAGACTTATAGAAATGGATGGGGTCCTTATGCAGCTTTGAGAGAAGGGGAACAGCGAGGTGGGAGTTTTGGTTTTACAGATATCAGGAATAATATGTGGTGGAGAGAGTGAGAGAGATAACAAGTCACTTTCCATGCAAATAAAGCTTATTGAATTGAGAAAGGGAGACACACACAGAGAGAGATAAAGAAAGGTGGTTGTTCATGTCTTTGTATTTGACTTCCAGGCTGAAACCACCTCCCCATGTCTCCACTACCTCTATTACAACCTCCCCATGTCTCCACTACCTCTATTAAAACCTCCCCATGTCTCCACTACCTCTATTACAACCTCCACATGCCTCCACTACCTCTATTACAACCTCCACATGTCTCCACTACCTCTATTACAACCTCCCCATGTCTCCACTACCTCTATTACAACCTCCACATGTCTCCACTACCTCTATTACAACCTCCACATGTCTCCACTACCTCTATTAAAACCTCCCCATGTCTCCACTACCTCTATTACAACCTCCACATGTCTCCACTACCTCTATTACAACCTCCACATGTCTCCACTACCTCTATTACAACCTCCCCATGTCTCCACTACCTCTATTACAACCTCCACATGTCTCCACTACCTCTATTACAACCTCCACATGTCTCCACTACCTCTATTACAACCTCCACATGTCTCCACTACCTCTATTACAACCTCCCCATGTCTCCACTACCTCTATTACAACCTCATGTCTCCACTACCTCTATTACAACCTCCACATGTCTCCACTACCTCTATTACAACCTCCACATGTCTCCACTACCTCTATTACAACCTCCACATGTCTCCACTACCTCTATTACAACCTCCACATGTCTCCACTACCTCTATTACAACCTCCACATGTCTCCACTACCTCTATTACAACCTCCCCATGATTCCACTACCTCTATTACAACCTCCCCATGTCTCCACTACCTCCCACCACCACCCTCCACTACATCCTCATACTACCTCTACTACCACCACCCTCCACTACATCCGCATGCTACCTCTATCACTACCAACCACCACTACATCCTCATACTACCTCTACCACCACCACCCTCAACTACATCCTCATACTACATCTACCACCACCACCCTCCACTACATCCTCATACTACCTCTATCACTACCAACCACCACTACATCCTCATGCTACCTCTACCACCACCACCCTCAACTACATCCTCATACTACATCTACCACCCCCACCCTCCACTACATCCTCATACTACCTCTACCACCCCCACCCTCCACTACATCCTCATACTACCTCTACCACCACCACCCTCCACTACATCCTCATACTACCTCCACCACCACCACCCTCCACTACATCCTCATACTACCTCTACCACCCCCACCCTCCACTACATCCTCATACTACCTCTACCACCACCACCCTCCACTACATCCTCATACTACCTCCACCACCCCCACCCTCCACTACATCCTCATACTACCTCTACCACCACCACCCTCCACTACATCCTCATACTATCTCTACCACCCCCAGCCTCCACTACATCCCCATACTTCCTCTACCACCACCCTCCACTACATCCTCATACTACCTCTACCACCTCCAGCATCCACTAAATCCTCACACTACCTCTACCACCACCCTCCACTACATCCTCATACTACCTCTACCACCTCCCCATGTCTCCACTACATCCTCATACTACCTCTACCACCCTCCACCACCTCCACTACATCCTCATACTACCTCCACCACCACCACCCTCCACTACATCCTCATACTACCTCTACCACCCTCCACTGCATCCTCAAACTACATCTACCACCACCACCCTCCACTACATCCTCATACTACCTCTACCACCACCACCCTCCACTACATCCTCATACTACCTCTACCACTGAAAGGTAGCATGTTTAGCCACACTGTGTAGCCATGCTCCAGGAGCAGATGTGTAGGTGGTTGGAGGTGATTTTCTTTGGCGTTGAATGGTAGGATTAGTTAAAGACGGGCCAGGGAGCGACCGGCAACACATACAGCATTTAGTCACACTGTCAGAGGCCTGCTTACAGAGTTTCACACTAAGCAGGGTCCTGGGTAGAAGTCTAGCTAACCTAACTAACAGCCCTACAGCTTTGGAACACACTGCAAACATTGGAACACACTACTCCAAGATCGGAACACACTGCAAACATTGGAACACACTACTCCAAGATCGGAACACACTGCAAACATTGGAACACACTACTCCAAAATCGGAACACACTGCAAACATTGGAACACACTACTCCAAAATCGGAACACACTACTCTTTAGAAGGGAACACACTACTGTTTAGAAGGGAACACACTACTGTTTAGAAGGGAACACAGTACTGTTTAGAAGGGAACACACTACTGTTTAGAAGGGAACACAGTACTGTTTAGAAGGGAACACACTACTGTTTAGAAGGGAACACAATACTGTTTAGAAGGGAACACACTATTGTTTAGAAGGGAACACAATACTGTTTAGAAGGGAACACACTACTGTTTAGAAGGGAACACAATACTGTTTAGAAGGGAACACACTACTTCAACACTGGATCACACTACAACATGGAAACACACTGGGACCCTTTTTGGTTTCAGGTACTACCCTCTCTGGAAATGATTCTACATGGAACCCAAAAGGTTTCTACATGGAACCCAAAAGGTTTTAAACTGAAACCAAAAATGATTCTACCTGGAACCAAAAATGATTCTACCTGGAACCAAAAATGATTCTACCTGGAACCAAAAAGGATTCTACCTGGAACCAAAAAGGATTCTACCTGGAACCCAAAAAGGATTCTACCTGGAACCAAATAGGATTCTACCTGGAACCAAATAGGATTCTACCTGGAACCAAAAATGATTCTACCTGGAACCAAAAAGGATTCTACCTGGAACCAAATAGGATTCTACCTGGAACCAAAAAGGATTCTACCTGGAACCAAAAAGGATTCTACCTGGAACCAAAAAGGATTCTACCTGGAACCAAAAAGGATTCTACCTGGAACCAAAAAAATGTTTTTCCTATAAGGAACAGCTGAATAACCCTTATAGGTTCTAGATACAGTGCCTTGCGAAAGTATTCGGCCCCCTTGAACTTTGCGACATTTTGCCACATTTCAGGCTTCAAACATAAAGATATAAAACTGTATTTTTTTGTGAAGAATCAACAACAAGTGGGACACAATCATGAAGTGGAACGACATTTATTGGATATTTCAAACTTTTTTAACAAATCAAAAACGGAAAAATTGGGCGTGCAAAATCATTCATCCCCCTTAAGTTAATACTTTGTAGCGCCACCTTTTGCTGCGATTACATACCTTAAGGGAAGAATTCGGCAGTACCTGTATGGTTAGTGAGAAAGTCCATATTGCAAATGTACGGTCCCTTACTAGACGTCCGAAATCGTTTGTAAAATTCGCGGACTCAGCGGCAGGGCCGGACCTACCAGGAAGTCATCAAATGAACGTTGTCGGACATTCGGTTTCCGTTTTACAAAAATAATAAGATTTATGTCATTTTTCCCATGTCCCGGAAATTCCCACAAGAGGGCATAAGCAATCATATGGCTATTGCTACAAAACATCACGATTCACGACGGGGCCTTATCTCGAAAACTGAAAATATTTAGAAGCCGAAACTCGGTGAGCGTAGGGGCGGCATAAATGGGCAGTTGGCCCCGAACAAGATGGCGTCTAGGCCTCAACGGTTTTTGAGTTATGGCCATTTATCTGGGATTAAAGGTCCAAAATGAAAATAGAGAAATTATTTTTCCACTTCACGTCAAAGTCAAGGAGCCTCCGGTGTCAATAAAAAAGAACCAGCCATTTATCTATCGTCATTTAAGAGAAATCGCATAACGACACCTTGGTGATGTTCACGGATAGGTGTTTTTTTTTTCAACGGTTACAGATCCAGTTGCAGGTTGTTCTTACGAATCTTTTTAAAGTGTGCTGGAGCTCTGCGAGATTTCTGTGATTTTCTATGATTTTCTGAAATAACACACACTCACTAAACCTCCGTAAATAACTCAGTTCTTAACGTAAAGACTTAAAACTCGGGATTCTGTAAAGGCATACCCCAATCATGATATGAGTTTATTTATAGCTTCCTGTGCCAACCGGAAGTGCCTTTAATGGTGTCACAGTGGCAGTTTCCATGGGTTAAAAAGGTCAGATCTTTTCAAAACTTCATATGTGTGACTAGGTAACCCTCATGAACTGTAAATCAGTCATTTCTCCCAGCAGATGTCAAAGAAAAGCTCTCACACGCACACACAGCAAGGATGGAGTGAAAAAGTGTGGTTCTTAAAGACACAGAGAGCAGGCAATGGCATAAACATAATGTCTAGGCCGTGCCGAGTTCAACGAGATATCCCGCTTGACCGTAGCTCGCTCGGTCTGAGCGCAGCGACCATTAGAAAAGTAGGCCCAAATGAAGCCTGCCCCACAACGTCATTTGCTTTTTGGGTGACAGTGAGAGAACCGTTAGGGTGAGAAGCACAATTCGACCTCAGGTATGTTCCTAAGGTCCTTCCGATCCGTGCAAGCCTAACGTTGACAGTGTGGCATTAACCCTTAATAGTTAAAGATGGTGTTTACTTCAAAAGTTTGCATTGATTTCTCTCCCATAGGAATACATTGCCTTTACCCCTAAATTCAACCTGAAGTCTATATGGGTTATGAATGCCGTATGAACCTGTCTTTGTAACAGTCCATCAGGCCAGTATGAGGTCTACCTGTGTTGATTCTAAGCTTCCTGGACCAACCGGAAGTGGTTAAAATCACCCTAAAAGTGTTTTTCCATTACCTGCCTGCAGTTTGATAGACATAGTGCATTCAACCCTGTGTAAATCAGTCAATTCTTAACGTAAGGACTTAAAACTCAGGATTCTGTAAAAGCATAGCCCAGTGAGGATATGTGTTGACTTATAGCTTCCTGTGACAACCGGAAGTGCCTTAATTGGTGTCTCAGGGGCTGTTTCGAGGGGTTAAAAAGTCAGATCTGTCCAAAACTTCATATGTGTGATTAGGCAACCTTGAACTGTAAATCAGTCATTTTTCCCATAAAATTTCAAAGGAAAACTAAATCACACAGACACACAACTTGGAAGGAGGGACGTATTGGGGTTTGTAGAGACAGACAGTGCCTCCAATAGTTAGCTTTGTTCGAGCTAAAAGAACCGGCAGACCTAGAGTTCCGAAACTTTAGAAACCTGTTCTAGACCTCGGGTCGATAGTGCGTGGTGAGTTAGGTGGCTCTAGAAGGTTCTCGGACAGAAATAGCCTCGTACATTTGCAATGATTTCAATTCATTTTGACCATTACGAAAATGGCGACATTTAGAAAAGTCTCAGAGACACAAGACTAGGTGCATTGGAACCGGCTCGGCCCATAGAGACGGACCCCAACGTTTCGGTCCGATAGCTCATTCAAGGACCCCCATAGCAAGGCATGGAAAAAGTGGATTTTCAGCACCAATTAGGGTTTTACTCGGGCACCGAAGGACCTATCGAGCCGAAACTTCGGGTTCGGGGTCGCCTCACATAGGCCTTCACATAATGTCTGACCTGGACCCGCAGCTAGAACGTAACTATGTGTTTTACGTTTTTATTATGTTTTAAACTAATGGCGCTGTGAATTATGGGCCTGCTCTGACATATGTGATAGTTGGCTTCTAAATGAGTTGGAAAAAGTGGGTTTGGTGTCAATTGGTATCAGTTTGGTGTCAGAATGACATCTAATTGACTGGTGGACACTGACTTGCTAGTTGACTTTTGTACATTAGCAATATGTTTAAACGGAGAGGGACCATCACCAAAATGGCATTCTGAAATCAACACAAAAAATGGCATCACCATAGTCTCCAGGCTGTGCAGAGTTCAACGAGACGCCCCGCTTGACCGTAGCTCGCTCTGAGTGCAGCGACCTTGAAAAAAAAAAAAGAAGGCGCAAAAGGAAGCCTGGCCCTCAATGTCATTTGCTTTTGGGTGACAGTGAGAGAACCGTTAGGGTGAGAAGCACAATTCGACCTCAGGTACGTTCCTAAGGTCCTTCCGATCCGTGCAAGCCTAACCTTGACCGTGTGGCATTAACCCTTAATAGTTAAAAGAAGGTGTTTACTTCAAATAGTTTGCATTGATTTCTCTCCCCATAGGAATACATTGCCTGCACCCTAAATTCAACCTGAAGTCTATATGGGTTATGAATGCCGTATGAACCTGTCTTTGGTAACAGTCCATCAGGCCAGTATGAGGTCTACCTGTGTTGATTCTAAGCTTCCTGGACCAACCGGAAGTGGTTAAAATCACCCTAAAAGTGTTTTCCATTACCTGCCTGCAGTTTGATAGACATAGTGCATTCAACCCTGTGTAAATCAGTCAATTCTTAACGTAAGGACTTAAAACTCAGGATTCTGTAAAAGCATAGCCCAGTGAGGATATATGTTGACTTATAGCTTCCTGTGACAACCGGAAGTGCCTTAATTGGTGTCTCAGGGGCTGTTTCGAGGGGTTAAAAAAGTCAGATCTTTTCAAAACTTCATATGTGTGACTAGGTAACCTCATGAACTGTAAATCAGTCATCTCTCCCAACAGATGTCAAAGAAAAGCTCTCACACGCACACACAGCAAGGATGGAGTGAAAAAGTGTGGTTCTCAAAGACACAGAGAGCAGGCAATGGCATAAACATAATGTCTAGGCCGTGCCGAGTTCAACGAGATATCCCGCTTGACCGTAGCTCGCTCGGTCTGAGCGCAGCGACCATTAGAAAAGTAGGCCCAAATGAAGCCTGCCCCACAACGTCATTTGCTTTTGGGTGACAGTGAGAGAACCGTTAGGGTGAGAAGCACAATTCGACCTCAGGTACGTTCTAAGGTCCTTCCGATCCGTGCAAGCCTAACCTTGACCGTGTGGCATTAACCCTTAATAGTTAAAGAAGGTGTTTACTTCAAATAGTTTGCATTGATTTCTCTCCCCATAGGAATACATTGCCTGCACCCCTAAATTCAACCTGAAGTCTATATGGGTTATGAATGCCGTATGAACCTGTCTTTGGTAACAGTCCATCAGGCCAGTATGAGGTCTACCTGTGTTGATTCTAAGCTTCCTGGACCAACCGGAAGTGGTTAAAATCACCCTAAAAGTGTTTTTCCATTACCTGCCTGCAGTTTGATAGACATAGTGCATTCAACCCTGTGTAAATCAGTCAATTCTTAACGTAAGGACTTAAAACTCAGGATTCTGTAAAGCATAGCCCAGTGAGGATATATGTTGACTTATAGCTTCCTGTGACAACCGGAAGTGCCTTAATTGGTGTCTCAGGGGCTGTTTCGAGGGGTTAAAAAGTCAGATCTTTTCAAAACTTCATATGTGTGACTAGGTAACCCTCATGAACTGTAAATCAGTCATCTCTCCCAACAGATGTCAAAGAAAAGCTCTCACACGCACACACAGCAAGGATGGAGTGAAAAGTGTGGTTCTCAAAGACACAGAGAGCAGGCAATGGCATAAACATAATGTCTAGGCCGTGCCGAGTTCAACGAGATATCCCGCTTGACCGTAGCTCGCTCGGTCTGAGCGCAGCGACCATTAGAAAAGTAGGCCCAAAATGAAGCCTGCCCCACAACGTCATTTGCTTTTGGGTGACAGTGAGAGAACCGTTAGGGTGAGAAGCACAATTCGACCTCAGGTACGTTCCTAAGGTCCTTCCGATCCGTGCAAGCCTAACCTTGACCGTGTGGCATTAACCCTTAATAGTTAAAAGAAGGTGTTTACTTCAAATAGTTTGCATTGATTTCTCTCCCCATAGGAATACATTGCCTGCACCCCTAAATTCAACCTGAAGTCTATATGGGTTATGAATGCCGTATGAACCTGTCTTTGGTAACAGTCCATCAGGCCAGTATGAGGTCTACCTGTGTTGATTCTAGGCTTCCTGGACCAACCGGAAGTGGTTAAAATCACCCTAAAATTGTTTTTCCATTACCTGCCTGCAGTTTGATAGACATAGTGCATTCAACCCTGTGTAAATCAGTCAATTCTTAACGTAAGGACTTAAAACTCAGGATTCTGTAAGTTTCTATGTCAATCAAGACATGGGTTTACTTATAGCTTCCTGTGCCAACCGGAAGTGCCTTTAATGATGTCACAGTGGCAGTTTCCAAGGGTTAAAAAGGTCAGATCTTTTCAAAACTTCATATGTGTGACTAGGTAACCCTCATGAACTGTAAATCAGTCATTTCTCCCAACAGATGTCAAAGAAAAGCTCTCACACGCACACACAGCAAGGCTGGAGTGAAAAAGTGCGGTTCTCAAAGACACAGAGAGCAGGCAATGGCATAAACATAATCTCTAGGCCGTGCCGAGTTCAACGAGATATCCCGCTTGACCGTAGCTCGCTCGGTCTGAGCGCAGCGACCATTAGAAAAGTAGGCCCAAAATGAAGCCTGCCCCACAACGTCATTTGCTTTTGGGTGACAGTGAGAGAACCGTTAGGGTGAGAAGCACAATTCGACCTCAGGTACGTTCCTAAGGTCCTTCCGATCCGTGCAAGCCTAACGTTGACCGTGTGGCATTAACCCTTAATAGTTAAAAGAAGGTGTTTACTTCAAATAGTTTGCATTGACTTCTCTCCCCATAGGAATACATTGCCTGCACCCCTAAATTCAACCTGAAGTCTATATGGGTTATAGAATGCCGTATGAACCTGTCTTTGGTAACAGTCCATCAGGCCAGTATGAGGTCTACCTGTGTTGATTCTAGGCTTCCTGGACCAACCGGAAGTGGTTAAAATCACCCTAAAAGTGTTTTTCCATTACCTGCCTGCAGTTTGATAGACATAGTGCATTCAACCCTGTGTAAATCAGTCAATTCTTAACGTAAGGACTTAAAACACAGGATTCTGTAAAAGCATAGCCCAGTGAGGATATGTGTTGACTTATAGCTTCCTGTGCCAACCGGAAGTGCCTTAATTGGTGTCTCAGGGGCTGTTTCGAGGGGTTAAAAGTCAGATCTGTCCAAAACTTCATATGTGTGATTAGGCAACCCCATGAACTGTAAATCAGTCATTTTTCCCATAAAATTTCAAAGGAAAACTAAATCACACAGACACACAACTTGGAAGGAGGGACGTATTGGGGGTTGTAGAGACAGACAGTGCCTCCAATAGTTAGCTTTGTTCGAGCTAAAAGAACCGTCAGACCTAGAGTTCCGAAACTTTAGAAACCTGTTCTAGACCTCGGGTCGATAGTGCGTGGTGAGTTAGGTGGCTCTAGAAGGTTCTCGGACCGAGAAATAGCCTCGTTACATTTGCAATGATTTCAATTCATTTTGACCATTACGAAAATGGCGACATTTAGAAAAGTCTCAGAGACACAAGACTAGGTGCATTGGAACCGGCTCGGCCCATAGAGACGGACCCCAACGTTTCGGTCCGATAGCTCATTCAAGGACCCCATAGCAAGGCATGGAAAAAGTGGATTTTCAGCACCAATTAGGGTTTTACTCGGGCACCAAGGACCTATCGAGCCGAAACTCGGGATTCGGGGTCGCCTCACATAGGCCTTCACATAATGTCTGACCTGGACCCGCAGCTAGAACGTAACTATGTGTTTTACGTTTTTATTATGTTTTAAACTAAAGGCGCTGTGAATTATGGGCCTGCTCTGACATATATGATAGTTGGCTTCTAAATGAGTTGGAAAAAGTGGGTTTGGTGTCAATTGGTATCAGTTTGGTGTCAAAATGACATCTAATTGACTGATGGACACTGACTTGCTAGTTGACTTTTGTACATTAGCAATATGTTTAAACGGAGAGGGACCATCACCAAAAGTGACATTCTGAAATCAACCCTAACGAGCCATGGAGATGAACCAGAATCACTGCCCAGCTATCCCGAGTTCATCGGGCCAGTCAATTTCACATTCCTGCAGGATTTTTATAGCATGACAAATTCGTGATGGTACCTGCCCATTGAACCATATTGCAAATGCACAGTGACTTTGCAAAGTGAGAAAACATAAACAAATGGACATGATGAAATCAACACAACAGGTGATGGAAATGTACAACTGTCACTGCTCAGCCATCCTGTGTTCATCAGACCAGTCAATTTTGCATTTTTGAGCATGTCAAATTTCATATGGTAAATGCACATTGAAACATATTGCAAATGCGCGTGCACTTGCAATATGATTCTATAGTGAAAAAACATCACCTAATGGACATGATGAAATCAACACAACGAGTGATGGAAATGTACAACTATCACTGCTCGGCCATCCTGTGTCCATCAGACCAGTCAATTTTGCATTTTTGAGCATGTCAAATTTCATATGGTAAATGCACATTGAAACATATTGCAAATGCGCGCGCACTTGCAATATGATTCTATAGTGAAAAACATCACCTAATGGACATGATGAAATCAACACAACGAGTGATGGAAATGTACAACTATCACTGCTCCGGCCATCCTGTGTTCCATCAGACCAGTCAATTTTGCATTTTTTTGAGCATGTCAAATTTCATATGGTAAATGCATTGAAACATATTGCAAATGCGCGCACTTGCAATATGATTCTATAGTGAAAAACATCACCTAATGGACATGATGAAATCAACACAACGAGTGATGGAAATGTACAACTATCACTGCTCAGCCATCCTGTGTTCATCAGACCAGTCAATTTTGCATTTTTGAGCATGTCAAATTTCATATGGTAAATGCACATTGAAACATATTGCAAATGCGCGCACTTGCAATATGATTCTATAGTGAAAAAACATCACCTAATGGACATGATGAAATCAACACAACGAGTGATGGAAATGTACAACTATCACTGCTCGGCCATCCTGTGTCCATCAGACCAGTCAATTTTGCATTTTTGAGCATGTCAAATTTCATATGGTAAATGCACATTGAAACATATTGCAAATGCGCGCGCACTTGCAATATGATTCTATAGTGAAAAACATCACCTAATGGACATGATGAAATCAACACAACGAGTGATGGAAATGTACAACTATCACTGCTCGGCCATCCTGTGTCCATCAGACCAGTCAATTTTGCATTTTTGAGCATGTCAAATTTCATATGGTAAATGCACATTGAAACATATTGCAAATGCGCGCGCACTTGCAATATGATTCTATAGTGTAAAAACATCACCTAATGGACATGATGAAATCAACACAACGAGTGATGGAAATGTACAACTATCACTGCCCGGCCATCCTGTGTTCCATAGCGAGCATTAATATCAGAATGACCGGTAAATGCATTTACAACCATATTTTAATTTTTGGGTTACCAGTTGCACAACAATGCACGTGCATTTGCAATATGATTCTATAGTGAAAACATCACCTAATGGACATGATGAAATCAACACAACGAGTGATGGAAATGTACAACTATCACTGCTCGGCCATCCTGTGTTCATCAGACCAGTCAATTTCACATTCCTGCAGGATTTTTATAGCATGACAAATTCGTGATGGTACCTGCCCATTGAACCATATTGCAAATGCACAGTGACTTTGCAAAAGTGAGAAAACATAAACAAATGGACATGATGAAATCAACACAACAGGTGATGGAAATGTACAACTATCACTGCTCAGCCATCCTGTGTTCATCAGACCAGTCAATTTTGCATTTTTGAGCATGTCAAATTTCATATGGTAAATGCACATTGAAACATATTGCAAATGCGCGCGCACTTGCAATATGATTCTATAGTGAAAAACATCACCTAATGGACATGATGAAATCAACACAACGAGTGATGGAAATGTACAACTATCACTGCTCGGCCATCCTGTGTCCATCAGACCAGTCAATTTTGCATTTTTGAGCATGTCAAATTTCATATGGTAAATGCACATTGAAACATATTGCAAATGCGCGCACTTGCAATATGATTCTATAGTGAAAAAACATCACCTAATGGACATGATGAAATCAACACAACGAGTGATGGAAATGTACAACTATCACTGCTCGGCCATCCTGTGTCCATCAGACCAGTCAATTTTGCATTTTGAGCATGTCAATGCATTTCATATGGTAATTTTTGAAACATATTGCAAATGCAATGCACGCACACAATATGATTCTATAGTGTAAAAACATCACCTAATGGACATGATGAAATCAACACAACAAGTGATGGAAATGTACAACTATCACTGCCCGGCCATCCTGTGTTCCCATAGCAGACATTAATATCAGAATGACCTAAATGCATTTACAACCATATTTTTATTTTTGGGTTACCAGTTGCACAACAATGCACGTGCATTTGCAATATGATTCTATAGTGAAAAAACATCACCTAATGGACATGATGAAATCAACACAACAGGTGATGGAAATGTACAACTATCACTGCTCGGCCATCCTGTGTTCATCAGACCAGTCAATTTCACATTCCTGCAGGATTTTTATAGCATGACAAATTCGTGATGGTACCTGCCCATTGAACCATATTGCAAATGCACAGTGACTTTGCAAAAGTGAGAAAACATAAACAAATGGACATGATGAAATCAACACAACAGGTGATGGAAATGTACAACTATCACTGCTCAGCCATCCTGTGTTCATCAGACCAGTCAATTTTGCATTTTTGAGCATGTCAAATTTCATATGGTAAATGCACATTGAAACATATTGCAAATGCGCGCGCACTTGCAATATGATTCTATAGTGAAAAACATCACCTAATGGACATGATGAAATCAACACAACGAGTGATGGAAATGTACAACTATCACTGCTCGGCCATCCTGTGTCCATCAGACCAGTCAATTTTGCATTTTTGAGCATGTCAAATTTCATATGGTAAATGCACATTGAAACATATTCAAATGCGCACTTGCAATATGATTCTATAGTGTAAAAACATCACCTAATGGACATGATGAAATCAACACAACAAGTGATGGAAATGTACAACTATCACTGCCCGGCCATCCTGTGTTCCCATAGCGAGCATTAATATCAGAATGACCGTAAATGCATTTACAACCATATTTTTATTTTTGGGTTACCAGTTGCACAACAATGCACGTGCATTTGCAATATGATTCTATAGTGAAAAAACATCACCTAATGGACATGATGAAATCAACACAACAGTGATGGAAATGTACAACTATCACTGCTCGGCCATCCTGTGTCCATCAGACCAGTCAATTTTGCATTTTTGAGCATTTCAAATTTCATATGGTAAATGCACATTGAAACATATTGCAAATGCGCGCACTTGCAATATGATTCTATAGTGAAAAAAACATCACCTAATGGACATGATGAAATCAACACAACGAGTGATGGAAATGTACAACTATCACTGCTCAGCCATCCTGTGTCCATCAGACCAGTCAATTTTGCATTTTTGAGCATGTCAAATTTCATATGGTAAATGCACATTGAAACATATTGCAAATGCGCGCGCACTTGCAATATGATTCTATAGTGTAAAAACATCACCTAATGGACATGATGAAATCAACACAACGAGTGATGGAAATGTACAACTATCACTGCTCGGCCATCCTGTGTCCCATAGCGAGCATTAATATCAGAATGACCGTTGCATTCACAACCATATTTTCATTTTTGGGTTACCAGGTGCCTATTTTCAATCACCAGTTGCACAACATGCGTATCCATAGAATAAAACAGTCCATAAAGCACATGATGACTGCCCCATAGATGATGGAAATGTAGGGTACTATCACTGCGGGCCATGTGTTCCATAGCATTAGGGAGTCCCTGTAAATGCATTTACAACCATATTTTAATTTTTGGGTTACCAGTTGCACAACAATGCACGTGCATTTGCAATATGATTCTATAGTGAAAAAACATCACCTAATGGACATGATGAAATCAACACAACAAGTGATGGAAATGTACAACTATCACTGCTCGGCCATCCTGTGTTCATCAGACCAGTCAATTTCACATTCCTGCAGGATTTTTATAGCATGACAAATTCGTGATGGTACCTGCCCATTGAACCATATTGCAAATGCACAGTGACTTTGCAAAAGTGAGAAAACATAAACAAATGGACATGATGAAATCAACACAACAGGTGATGGAAATGTACAACTATCACTGCTCAGCCATCCTGTGTTCATCAGACCAGTCAATTTTTTTTGCATTTTTGAGCATGTCAAATTTCATATGGTAAATGCACATTGAAACATATTGCAAATGCGCAGTGCACTTGCAATATGATTCTATAGTGAAAAACATCACCTAATGGACATGATGAAATCAACACAACGAGTGATGGAAATGTACAACTATCACTGCTCGGCCATCCTGTGTCCATCAGACCAGTCAATTTTGCATTTTTGAGCATGTCAAATTTCATATGGTAAATGCACATTGAAACATATTGCAAATGCGCGCACTTGCAATATGATTCTATAGTGTAAAAACATCACCTAATGGACATGATGAAATCAACACAACGAGTGATGGAAATGTACAACTATCACTGCCCGGCCATCCTGTGTTCCCATAGCGAGCATTAATATCAGAATGACCGGTAAATGCATTTACAACCATATTTTTATTTTTGGGTTACCAGTTGCACAACAATGCACGTGCATTTGCAATATGATTCTATAGTGTAAAAACATCACCTAACGGAGATGATGAAATCAACACAACGAGTGATGGAAATGTACAACTATCACTGCTCGGCCATCCTGTGTTCATCAGACCAGTCAATTTTGCATTTTTGAGCAAGGTCAAATTTCATATGGTAAATGCACATTGAAACATATTGCAAATGCACGTGCACTTGCAATATGATTATATAGTGAAAAAACATCACAAAATGGACATGATGAAGTCAACACAACGAGTGATGGAAAGGAACAACTATCACTGCCCGGCCATCCCGAGTTCATCAGGCCAGTCAATTTTGCATTTCTGCAGGATTTTTGAGCATGTCAAATTTCTTACGTCATTTGGCCCACAAAAAAATCCTTATGCACAATTTAAAAAAATATATAAAAATATGATAATAAAATTGGACAAAAGTATATTCATACAGTTCTTACACATGTGTAATTGACAAAAAATTGAAAGAATTTCAAAAACGGTCCAGAAAGCACTTTTTTAAGGGTGTGTGAAGTTTTTACAAAATTTTGACATTTTTGACTTTTGACTTTGACTTCCTATGAAATCATATTGGAATTGGACAAAACATATTCCTTATGCGCATGTAAAAAAAAAAAAAAAAAATTATGATAATAAAATTGGACAAAAGTATATTCATACAGTTCTTACACATGTGTAATTGACAAAAATCGAAAGAATTTCAAAAACGGTCCAGAAAGCACTTTTTATGGGTGTGTGAAGTTTTTACAAAATTTTGACATTTTTGACTTTTGACTTTTGACTTCCTATGAAATCATATTGGAATTGGACAAAACATATTCCTTATGCGCATATAAAAAAAAAAAAATTATGATAATAAAATTGGACAAAAGTATATTCATACAGTTCTTACACATGTGTAATTGACAAAAATCGAAAGAATTTCGAAAAACGGTCCAGAAAGCACTTTTTTATGGGTGTGTGAAGTTTTTTACAAAATTTTGACATTTTTGACTTTTGACTTTTGACTTCCTATGAAATCATATTGGAATTGGACAAAACATATTCCTTATGCGCATATAAACATTTTTTAAAAATTATGATAATAAAATTGGACAAAAGTATATTCATACAGTTCTTACACATGTGTAATTGACAAAAAAATCGAAAGAATTTCGAAAAACGGTCCAGAAAGCACTTTTTTAAGGGGTGATAAGTTTTTGAAAAAAATTTCATTTTTTCAAAATTTTACTTTTGGACATTAATTTGGGTTACATATCCAATATGAAAAACCCCGGTGGAGCGCATTTGCCCCCTGTTGAATTTTTAAAGTGTTACAACTGGCAATTACCATATGGCATTTGCAATACACTTTGGATGAATCAACGCCGAATTGGGTGGTATTGGCCAATGTGTATATGGTTTGTCCGATGCCAATGACATGCCATTCATTTTTGTCCAATACAGGGGGGTATTCCCTTACAGCTGTAAGTCACTTGGGGTATGTCTCTATCAGTTTTGCACATTGAGACTGAACTTTTTTTCCATTCCTCCTTGCAAAACAGCTCGAGCTCAGTGAGGTTGGATGGAGAGCATTTGTGAACAGCAGTTTTCAGTTCTTTCCACAGATTCTCGATTGGATTCAGGTCTGGACTTTGACTTGGCCATTCTAACACCTGGATAGGTTTATTTTTGAACCATTCCATTGTAGAGTTTGCTTTATGTTTTGGATCATTGTCTTGTTGGAAGACAAATCTCCGTCCCAGTCTCAGGTCTTTTGCAGACTCCATCAGGTTTTCTTCCAGAATGGTCCTGTATTTGGCTCCATCCATCTTCCCATCAATTTTAACCATCTTCCCTGTCCCTGCTGAAGAAAAGCAGGCCCAAACCATGATGCTGCCACCACCATGTTTGACAGTGGGGATGGTGTGTTCAGGGTGATGAGCTGTGTTGCTTTTACGCCAAACATAACGTTTTGCATTGTTGCCAAAAAGTTCAATTTTGGTTTCATCTGACCAGAGCACCTTCTTCCACATGTTTGGTGTGTCTCCCAGGTGGCTTGTGGCAAACTTTAAACAACACTTTTTTATGGATATCTTTAAGAAATGGCTTTCTTCTTGCCACTCTTCCATAAAGGCCAGATTTGTGCAATATACGACTGATTGTTGTCCTATGGACAGTCTCCCACCTCAGCTGTAGATCTCTGCAGTTCATCCAGAGTGATCATGGGCCTCTTGGCTGCATCTCTGATCAGTCTTCTCCTTGTATGAGCTGAAAGTTTAGAGGTACGGCCAGGTCTTGGTAGATTTGCCATGGTCTGATACTCCTTCCATTTCAATATTATATAATAATAATATAATATATGCCATTTAGCAGACGCTTTTATCCAAAGCGACTTACAGTCATGTGTGCATACATTCTACGTATGGGTGGTCCCGGGAATCGAACCCACTACCCTGGCGTTACAAGCGCCATGCTCTACCAACTGAGCTACAGAAGGACCACATCGCTTGCACAGTGCTCCTTGGGATGTTTAAAGCTTGGGAAATATTTTTTTGTATCCAAATCCGGCTTTAAACTTCTTCACAACAGTATCTCGGACCTGCCTGGTGTGTTCCTTGTTCTTCATGATGCTCTCTGCGCTTTTAACGGACCTCTGAGACTATCACAGTGCAGGTGCATTTGTACGGAGACTTGATTACACACAGGTGGATTGTATTTATCATCATTAGTAATTTAGGTCAACATTGGATCATTCAGAGAGCCTCACTGAACTTCTGGAGAGAGTTTGCTGCACTGAAAGTAAAGGGGCTGAATAATTTTGCTCGCCCAATTTTTCAGTTTTTGATTTGTTAAAAAAGTTTGAAATATCCAATAAATGTCGTTCCACTTCATGATTGTGTCCCACTTGTTGTTGATTCTTCACAAAAAAATACAGTTTTACATCTTTATGTTTGAAGCCTGAAATGTGGCAAAAGGTCGCAAAGTTCAAGGGGGCCGAATACTTTCGCAAGGCACTGTATCACCAGTTTTTTTTTATCTTAGGAGGGTACCTATAGCAACGGGCTGCTGTTGGGCCGAAACACAAACTCCAGACTGTGGCTGTAATGAACTCTGTCGTGTTGTAGCTAATTGAATGACCTGCCACTCAGGTGGTGTAATAGATGACCCTCCAGCTACATACATGGAGCATCATTTGAAGCAGGTGCAGCTGGTACACAGGTGGAACAACATCACTTCTGAGTGCCACATTTTGGCTCCGCTGGTCCAGAGATGATTGATATCACAGCCACGCATTAACGATTTACCTACAGGTGTAATTTGCCTCTTACCCCCCCCTTCTCTCGCTCTCTCTCTGTCGCTCTCAGCTCCCCCTCTCTCTCTCCCCTCCCTCCCTCCCTCTCTCTCTCCCCCTTCTCTCCCTCTCTCCCTCCCCTCTTCTCTCGCTCTCTCTCTGTTGCTCTCAGCTCCCCCTCTCTCTCACCTCCCTTCCTCCCTCTCTCTCTCCCCCTTCACTCCCTCTCTCCCTCCCCTTCTCTCGCTCTCTCTCTGTCGCTCTCAGCTCCCCCTCTCTCTCTCACCTCCCTCCCTCCCTCTCTCTCTCCCCCTTCTCTCCCTCTCTCCCTCCCCCCTTCTCTCGCTCTCTCTCTGTTGCTCTCAGCTCCCCCTCTCTCTCACCTCCCTCCCTCCCTCTCTCTCTCT
>NW_026280392.1:20000-27500 GCF_023373465.1 Oncorhynchus keta | reverse complement strand
GGTTCTAGAATATCCTCCGCTGTTGAGACGTTATAGACCGCGGAGAACCTCTTCCGTGGCCGTCCCCAGTGGAGCCAGCTGATCGCGGTGTGGACGAGGAAAGGTCACCTTGACGAAGAAGGTCATTGATCGTCTGGGGACGTCCTGTTGTTCTGCTGCTTCCATATTTTGACAAACTCTATAACGTTGGGGCAGCGACACTAGAACACGACACTAACACAAGGCAGACTGCAGATACACTAGAACACGACACTAACACAAGGCAGACTGCAGATACACTAGAACACGACACTAACACAAGGCAGACTGCCGATACACTAGAACACGACACTAACACAAGGCAGACTGCCGATACACTAGAACACGACACTAACACAAGGCAGACTGCCGATACACTAGAACACGACACTAACACAAGGCAGACTGCCGATACACTAGAACACGACACTAACACAAGGCAGACTGCCGATACACTAGAACACGACACTAACACAAGGCAGAACGCCGATACACTAGAACACGACACTAACACAAGGCAGACTGCCGATACACTAGAACACGACACTAACACAAGGCAGAACCCCGATACACTAGAACACGACACTAACACAAGGCAGACTGCCGATACACTAGAACACGACACTAACACAAGGCAGACTGCCGATACACTAGAACACGACACTAACACAAGGCAGAACGCCGATACAGTAGAACACGACACTAACACAAGGCAGACTGCCGATACACTAGAACACGACACTAACACAAGGCAGACTGCCGATACACTAGAACACAACACTAACACAAGGCAGAACGCCGATACACTAGAACACGACACTAACACAAGGCAGACTGCCGATACACTAGAACACGACACTAACACAAGGCAGACTGCCGATACACTAGACCACGACACTAACACAAGGCAGACTGCCGATACACTAGAACACGCCACTAACACAAGGCAGACCACCGATACACTAGAACACAACACTAACACAAGGCAGACTGCCGATACACTAGAACATGACACTAACACAAGGCAGACTGCCGATACACTAGAACACGACACTAACACAAGGCAGAACCCCGATACACTAGAACACGACACTAACACAAGGCAGACTGCCGATACACTAGAACACGACACTAACACAAGGCAGAACGCCGATACACTAGAACACGACACTAACACAAGGCAGACTGCTGATACACTAGAACACGACACTAACACAAGGCAGACTGCCGATACACTAGAACACGACACTAACACAAGGCAGAACACAGATACACTAGAACATGACACTAACACAAGGCAGACTGCCGATACACTAGAACACGACACTAACACAAGGCAGAACACCGATACACTAGAACACGACACTAACACAAGGCAGACTGCCGATACACTAGAACACGACACTAACACAAGGCAGACTGCCGATACACTAGAACATGACACTAACACAAGGCAGAACACCGATACACTAGAACACGACACTAACACAAGGCAGACTGCCGATACACTAGAACACGACACTAACACAAAGCAGACTGCCGATACACTAGAACACGGCACTAACACAAGGCAGACTGCCGATACACTAGAACACGACACTAACACAAGGCAGAACGCCGATACAGTAGAACACGACACTAACACAAGGCAGACTGCCGATACACTAGAACACGACACTAACACAAGGCAGACTGCCGATACACTAGAACAAAACACTAACACAAGGCAGAACACAGATACACTAGAACACGACACTAACACAAGGCAGACTGCCGATACACTCAACACGACACTAACACAAGGCAGAACACCGATACACTAGAACATGACACTAACACAAGGCAGAACCCCGATACACTAGAACACGACACTAACACAAGGCAGACTGCCGATACACTAGAACACGACACTAACACAAGGCAGAACACCGATACACTAGAACACGACACTAACACAAGGCAGACTGCCGATACACTAGAACACGACACTAACACAAGGCAGACTGCCGATACACTAGAACACGACACTAACACAAGGCAGACTGCCGATACACTAGAACACGACACTAACACAAGGCAGACTGCCGATACACCAGAACATGACACTAACACAAGGCAGACTGCCTCTGATACACTAGAACACGACACTAACACAAGGCAGACTGCCGATACACTAGAACACGACACTAACACAAGGCAGACTGCCGATACACTAGAACAACCAACTGGTGAGTGAACCTGGGAGAGTGGCGTATTAAAGGTGGAGGAAATGATGAAGGTTATGGAGCCCAGGTGTGAATCATAATGATTCACTATACATGCCAGGTACGTAACGATGAGTGCCAGGTACAGCGTAAGGTGACTTCATACAGGTGTGTCTGTAATGATGAATCAGGACGATGAAAAAGTAGTACTCTGGCATCTCTGTTTGTTTCCACAGGAAGGGGAGGAGCAGTATTGTATTGACATACATTTTCTGTTAACTGTTAACTGGAATTTTGTTAGTGATGCTTAAACTTTTGTTCTCCATCTTGTGCCAACAGCAGTTATTTAAAAATGTTTGTTTCCAATTAGTTTATATTTGTTTCTAAGGGAGGATTTTCAGTTGGAAAGTCTCTGCAAGTTTTATATATAATATATCTTCCTTGTCATATGGACATTGTTTTCTGACTAAAATAAGATGCCCGGAAGTTTGCTCTGGTGTCCAAAAGATCTCAAATAAAAATAAATAGTGATATTTAATAACGTCTAAGTTGCCTTTATTTGAATGATATTGGTCAGGACCATTACTTTTTTTATATTCAATACATGTACTTCCTGTTACCAAGTCAAAAGCAGTTCTGTAAATAAATGACCTATACTTTGTAACCTATAACAGTAACCTTGTTTGGACAAAGCTTGACTGATTGCTCATCTATTGTACGACACTCACAGTAGAAACAGTATTGTATTGTACTCATACATCTCTGTCTGTTCTCCAGTGTTAACAGGACAGTAGAAACAGTATGTATTGTACTCATACATCTCTGTCTGTTCCCCAGTGTTAACAGGACAGTAGAAACAGTATTGTATTGTACTCATACATCTCTGTCTGTTCCCCAGTGTTAACAGGACAGTAGAAACAGTATTTTATTGTACTCATTCATCTCTGTCTGTTCTCCAGTGTTAACAGGACAGTAGAAACAGTATTGTATTGTACTCATACATCTCTGTCTGTTCTCCAGTGTTAACAGGACAGTAGAAACAGTATGTATTGTACTCATACATCTCTGTCTGTTCTCCAGTGTTAACAGGACAGTAGAAACAGTATTTTATTGTACTCATACATCTCTGTCTGTTCTCCAGTGTTAACAGGACAGTAGAAACAGTATTGTACTCATACATCTCTGTCTGTTCACCAGTGTTAACAGGACAGTAGAAACAGTATGTATTGTACTCATACATCTCTGTCTGTTCACCAGTGTTAACAGGACAGTAGAAACAGTATTGTATTGTACTCATACATCTCTGTCTGTTCCCAGTGTTAACAGGACAGTAGAAACAGTATTGTATTGTACTCATACATCTCTGTCTGTTCACCAGTGTTAACAGGACACTAGAAACAGTATTGTACTCATACATCTCTGTCTGTTCTCCAGTGTTAACAGGACAGTAGAAACAGTATTGTATTGTACTCATTCATCTCTGTCTGTTCTCCAGTGTTAACAGGACAGTAGAAACAGTATTGTACTCATACATCTCTGTCTGTTCACCAGTGTTAACAGGGCAGTAGAAACAGTATTGTATTGTACTCGTACATCTCTGTCTGTTACACACACAAACACAGACAAACACACACACAGATTGGGTTTGCGTAGGGCTGACAGAGGTGTCCAAGCCTTTTGTGGAGCAGCTCTGTTGCTGTTCTTCTGACTGTCTGACTGGTGAGGAAGGTAAAGACAGCCTGCGTTCCAAGAGCTTCCCCTGTTCACACTCTCTACACGGTTCACTACTGTTGACCCACAGCCCTGTGTGTTGGGGGTGTAGGGGAATAGTGCTACATTTGGGACGGTCACAGGAACAGCAGCTAGCACCCTAACGAAGAGAGGAGGGACCTTGACAAAGTATCAGATCATTTCAAGAAGCACAGAGGTCTCTGATGTGTCTCTGTTTGTGTGTGTGTGTGTGTGTGTGCATCCTTCAGTGTCAGCATGCGTGTGTGTGTGTTCCTTTTGTCTGCAAACATCTCTCTCTCTCTCTCTCTCTCTCTCTCTCTCTCTCTCTCTTTCGTCTCTCTCTCTGTCTCTTCTCTCTCTCTCTCTCTCTTCTCCAGTCTCTCCCATGTAACCTTCTGTTTACTGTCTGAGACCAATAAATCCCCCCATATCAGACACACTAACGCAGCCTTCAGACCCAAGCAGCCCATATCAGACACACTAACGCAGCCTTCAGACCCAAGCAGCCCATATCAGACACACTAACGCAGCCTTCAGACCCAAGCAGCCCATATCAGACACACTAACGCAGTCTGTTCAGACCCAAGACAGCCCATATCAGACACACTAACGCAGCTGTTCTTCAGACCCAAGCAGCCCATATCAGACACACTAACGCAGCCTTCAGACCCAAGCAGCCCATATCAGACACACTAACGCAGCCTTCAGACCCAAGCAGCCCATATCAGAAGTACACTAATGTGTCGTTTGTGTGTGTGTGTGTGTGTGCAGCCTTCAGACCCAAACAGCCCATATCAGACACACTAACGCAGCCTTCAGACCCAAGCAGCCCATATCAGACACACTAACGCAGCCTTCAGACCCAAGCAGCCCATATCAGACACACTAACGCAGCCTTCAGACCCAAGCAGCCCATATCAGACACACTAACGTCAGTCCTTCAGACCCAAGCAGCCCATATCAGACACACTAACGCTCCCTTCAGACCCAAGCAGCCCATATCAGACACACTAACGCAGCCTTCAGACCCAAGCAGCCCATATCAGACACACTAACGCAGCCTTCAGACCCAAGCAGCCCATATCAGACACACTAACGCAGTCTTCAGACCCAAGCAGCCCATATCAGACACACTAACGCAGCCTTCAGACCCAAGCAGCCCATATCAGACACACTAACACAGCCTTCAGACCCAAGCAGCCCATACCAGACAGAGATGCATGTGTGTGTGTGTTTGAGAGAGAGAGAGTGTGTGTGTTTATCTGTGTGTGCGTGCATGTATGTTTGTGAGAGAGAAGCGAGTGATTGTGTGTGTGTGTGTGTGTGTGTGTGTGTGTGTGTGTGTGTGTGTGTGTGTGTGTGTGTGTGTGTGTGTGTGTGTGTGTGTGTGTGTGTGTGTGTGTGTGTGTGTGTGTGTGTGTGTGTGAGTGTGTGAGTGTGTGTGTTTATGTGTGAGTGTGTGTTTGTGTGTGTGTGTGTGAGTGTATAATGAATGTGTGTGTGTGGGTGTGACAGAGTTGTATGGTGTGTATGTATGTGTGCGTGAGTGTATAAGACTGTGTGTTGCGTGTGTGTGTGTGTGTGTGTGTGTGTGTGTGTGTGTGTGTGTGTGTGACTGTGTGTTGTGTGTGTGTGTGCGTGCGTGTGTGTGTCAGAGCAGCTGTCCAATTAAATTGGAAGCGCTGGGAAAAGCACCCGGGGCGATGACACACGTCGTCCCTGGTGATCTGTCCGCGTCGACCGTCCCACCGACCTGCCAGGCCTAAACTTTACACTGACGATCTACCTGAGTCACAGACGGTCTCCAGGTAACTACCTGTCTGGCCCATGACTTTGTCTCCAAGTCTACTTCTGTCTGTCCCAAATGGCACACTCTGTCCTATGTAATGCCCTACCAGAGGTCCATAGGGCTCTGCAGAGTGCACTATGTTGAGGGGCGTTTGGAACACAGACTTTCTCTCTGGAAAATAGGTTTTTGTCAAAGTTTCTATGGAAGAAGATAACTTGGTCTGTCTGTCTGTCTGTCTGTCTGTCTGTCTGTCTGTCTGTCTGTCTGTCCGTCCGTCCGTCCGTCCGTCTGTCTGTCTGTCTGTCCGTCTGTCGTCCATCTGTCCGTCCGTAGTTTTAAACAGTCGGTCAAAAGTCCTTGGTCAGTTGTCTTGTTTCCACAGAGATAAAACATAATCTACTGAAAACACCCCTTGGAGTAAGACAACAGAATACTATAAAAACACACATCTGAAATCAGTCTGGAGGTAAATCCTGTGTTAATGAATCTGTAGTGTATCTGTCAGACAATAACATTAGTTTCTGAACAAAGGCTCAGCTCCTGGTGTCTTCCGAGGCGCCGTGTAACGCGGGGTAACACAGGATACCGATGGAGGGCGACGGAACACAAGTTTCCATGGTATCTGGGTCAGGAACGTGAACGATGGAGGGCGACTCAAAGTCACACAGGGCAACCAGGAAAACACAGACATGTAACACAGGGCAACACAGTTAACACAGGGCAACACAGTGTAACACAGGGCAACACAGGGCAACACAGGGCAACACAGTGCTGATGGAACACAGGGCAACACAGTGTAACACAGGGCAACACTTCTTTTCACTGAACCATGTCAAGGTCACAGTGTAACACAGGGCAACACAGGGCAAACACAGTGTAACACAGGGCAACACAGCAACACAGGGCAACACAGGGCAACACAGGGCAACACAGGGCACAGGGCACAGGGCAACACAGGGCAACACAGTGTAACACAGGGCAACACAGGGCAACACAGTGTAACACAGGGCAACACAGGGCAACACAGGGGGCAACACAGGGCAACACAGGGCAACACAGGGCAACACAGTGTAACACAGGGCAACACAGGGCAACACAGTGGCAACACAGGGCAACACAGTGTAACACAGGGCAACACAGTGTAACACAGGGCAACACAGTGTAACACAGGGCAACACAGTGTAACACAGGGCAACACAGGGCAACACAGTGTAACACAGGGCAACACAGTGTAACACAGGGCAACACAGTGTAACACAGTGTAACACAGGGCAACACAGTGTAACACAGGGCAACACAGGGCAACACAGTGTAACACAGTGTAACACAGGGCAACACAGGGTGTAACACAGGGCAACACAGTGTAACACAGGGCAACACAGTGTAACACAGGGCAACACAGTGTAACACAGGGCAACACAGTGTAACACAGGGCAACACAGTGCAACACAGGGCAACACAGGGCAACACAGAACACAGTGTAACACAGGGCAACACAGTGTAACACAGGGCAACACAGTGTAACACACAGGGTAACACAGGGCAACACAGTGTAACACAGGGCAACACAGTGTAACACAGGGCAACAGGGCAGCACAGTGTAACACAGGGCAGGGCAACACAGGGCAACACAGGGCAACACAGTGTAACACAGGGCAACACAGGGCAACACAGTGTAACACAGGGCAACACAGTGTAACACAGGGCAACACAGGGCAACACAGTGTAACACAGGGCAACACAGTGTAACACAGGGCA
>NW_026280392.1:0-15000 GCF_023373465.1 Oncorhynchus keta | reverse complement strand
CAGGACAGACAACCCTCAGGACAGACAACCCTCAGGACAGACAGCCCTCAGGACAGACAACCCTCAGGACAGACAGCCCTCAGGACAGACAACCCTCAGGACAGACAACCCTCAGGACAGACAGCCCTCAGGACAGACAACCCTCAGGACAGACAACCCTCAGGACAGACAGCCCTCAGGACAGACAGCCCTCAGGACAGACAGCCCTCAGGACAGACAACCCTCAGGACAGACAGCCCTCAGGACAGACAGCCCTCAGGACAGACAGCCCTCCAGGACAGACAGCCCTCAGGACAGACAGCCCCCTCAGGACAGACAGCCCTCAGGACAGACAACCCTCAGGACAGACAGCCCTCAGGACAGACAACCCTCAGGACAGACAACCCTCCAGGACAGACAACCCTCAGGACAGACAACCCTCAGGACAGACAGCCCTCAGGACAGACAACCCTCAGGACAGACAACCCTCAGGACAGACAACCCTCAGGACAGACAACCCTCAGGACAGACAACCCTCAGGACAGACAACCCTCAGGACAGACAGCCCTCGGGACAGACAACCCTCGGGACAGACAACCCTCAGGACAGACAACCCTCAGGACAGACAACCCTACAACCCTCAGGACAGACAACCCTCAGGACAGACAACCCTACAACCCTCAGGACAGACAACCCTCAGGACAGACAACCCTCAGGACAGACAACCCTCAGGACAGACAACCCTCAGGACAGACAGCCCTCAGGACAGACAACCCTCAGGACAGACAACCCTCAGGACAGACAACCCTCAGGACAGACAACCCTCAGGACAGACAGCCCTCAGGACAGACAACCCTCAGGACAGACAACCCTCAGGACAGACAACCCTCAGGACAGACAATCCTACCGCCCTCAGGACAGACAACCCTCAGGACAGACAACCCTCAGGACAGACAACCCTCAGGACAGACAACCCTCAGGACAGACAGCCCTCAGGACAGACAACCCTCAGGACAGACAACCCTCAGGACAGACAGCCCTCAGGACAGACAACCCTCAGGACAGACAACCCTCAGGACAGACAGCCCTCAGGACAGACAGCCCTCAGGACAGACAGCCCTCAGGACAGACAACCCTCAGGACAGACAGCCCTCAGGACAGACAGCCCTCAGGACAGACAGCCCTCAGGACAGACAGCCCTCAGGACAGACAACCCTCAGGACAGACAGCCCTCAGGACAGACAACCCTCAGGACAGACAACCCTCAGGACAGACAACCCTCAGGACAGACAGCCCTCAGGACAGACAGCCCTCAGGACAGACAACCCTCAGGACAGACAACCCTCAGGACAGACAACCCTCAGGACAGACAACCCTCAGGACAGACAACCCTCAGGACAGACAACCCTCAGGACAGACAACCCTCAGGACAGACAACCCTACAACCCTCAGGACAGACAACCCTCAGGACAGACAACCCTACAACCCTCAGGACAGACAACCCTCAGGACAGACAACCCTCAGGGACAGACAACCCTCAGGACAGACAACCCTCGGGACAGACAACCCTCAGGACAGACAACCCTACAACCCTCAGGACAGACAACCCTCAGGACAGACAACCCTCGGGACAGACAACCCTCAGGACAGAAAGCCCTCAGGAACAGACAACCCTCAGGACAGACAACCCTCAGGACAGACAACCCTCAGGACAGACAACACTACAACGCTTGGGACAGACAAACCTCAGGACAGACAACCCTCAGGACAGACAACCCTCAGGACAGACAACCCTCAGGACAGACAACCCTACAACCCTCAGGACAGACAACCCTCAGGACAGACAACCCTCAGGACAGACAACCCTGCAACCCTCAGGACAGACAACCCTCAGGACAGACAGCCCTCAGGACAGACAACCCTCAGGACAGACAGCCCTGCAACCCTCAGGACAGACAACCCTCAGGACAGACAACCCTCGGGACAGACAACCCTCAGGACAGACAACCCTGCAACCCTCTGGAGAGACAACCCTCAGGACAGACAACCCTCAGGACAGACAACCCTACAACCCTCAGGACAGACAACCCTACAACCCTCAGGACATACAACCCTACAACCCTCAGGACAAACAACCATACAACCCTCAGGACAGACAACACTACAACCCTCAGGACAGACAACACTACAACCCTCAGGACAGACAACCCTCAGGACAAACAACCATACAACCCTCAGGACAGACAGCACAGAAAAACCCTCAGGACAGACAACCCTACAACCCTCAGGACAGACAACCCTACAACCCTCAGGACAGACAACCCTACAACCCTCAGGACTGACAACCCTACAACCCTCAGGACAGACAACCCCACTACCCTCAGGACAGACAACCCTCAGGACAGACAACCCTCAGGACAGACAACCCTCAGGACAGACAACCCTACAACCCTCAAGACAGACAACCCTCAGGACAGACAACCCTCAGGACAGACAACCCTCAGGACAGACAACCCTACAACCCTCAGGACATACAACCCTACAACCCTCAGGACAGACAACCCTACAACCCTCAGGACTGACAACCCTACAACCCTCAGGACAGACAACCCCACAACCCTCAGGACAGACAACCCTCAGGACAGACATCCCTCAGGACAGACAACCCTCAGGACAGACAACCCTACAACCCTCAGGACAGACAACCCTCAGGACAGACAACCCTACAACCCTCAGGACAGACAACCCTCAGGACAGACAACCCTCAGGACAGACAACCCTCAGGACAGACAGCCCTGCAACCCCTCAGGACAGACAACCCTCAGGACAGACAGCCCTCAGGACAGACAGCCCTCAGGACAGACAACCCTCAGGACAGACAACCCTCCAGGACAGACAGCCCTCAGGACAGACAGCCCTCAGGACAGACAACCCTCAGGACAGACAACCCTCGGGACAACAGCCCTCAGGACAGACAACCCTCAGGACAGACAGCCCTCAGGACAGACAACCCTCAGGACAGACAGCCCTCAGGACAGACAACCCTCAGGACAGACAGCCCTCAGGACAGACAGCCCTCCAGGACAGACAACCCTCAGGACAGACAACCCTCAGGACAGACAACCCTCAGGACAGACAACCCTCAGGACAGACAACCCTCAGGACAGACAGCCCTCCAGGACAGACAACCCTCAGGACAGACAACCCTCAGGACAGACAGCCCTCAGGACAGACAACCCTCAGGACAGACAGCCCTCCCAGGACAGACAGCCCTCAGGACAGACAGCCCTCAGGACAGACAACCCTCAGGACAGACAGCCCTCAGGACAGACAGCCCTCAGGACAGACAGCCCTCAGGACAGACCCCTCAGGACAGACAGCCCTCAGGACAGACAGCCCTCAGGACAGACAGCCCTCAGGACAGACAACCCTCAGGACAGACAAACCTCAGGACAGACAACCCTCCAGGACAGACAACCCTCAGGACAGACAACCCTCAGGACAGACAGCCCTCAGGACAGACAGCCCTCAGGACAGACAGCCCTCAGGACAGACAACCCTCCCAGGACAGACAACCCTCAGGACAGACAACCCTCCAGGACAGACAACCCTCCAGGACAGACAACCCTCAGGACAGACACCCTCGGGACAGACAACCCTGGGACAGACAACCCTCAGGACAGACAACCCTCAGGACAGACAACCCTACAACCCTCAGGACAGACAACCCTCAGGACAGACAACCCTACAACCCTCAGGACAGACAACCCTCCAGGACAGACAACCCTCAGGACAGACAACCCTCAGGACAGACAACCCTCAGGACAGACAGCCCTCAGGACAGACAACCCTCCAGGACAGACAACCCTCAGGACAGACAACCCTCAGGACAGACAGCCCTCAGGACAGACAACCCTCAGGACAGACAGCCCTCAGGACAGACAACCCTCAGGACAGACAACCCTCAGGACAGACAGCCCTCAGGACAGACAACCCTCAGGACAGACAACCCTCACAGACAACCCTCAGGACAGACAACCCTCCAGGACAGACAGCCCTCAGGACAGACAACCCTCAGGACAGACAACCCTCCAGGACAGACAACCCTCAGGACAGACAACCCTCAGGACAGACAACCCTCAGGACAGACAGCCCTCAGGACAGACAACCCTCAGGACAGACAACCCTCAGGACAGACAACCCTCAGGACAGACAACCCTCAGGACAGACAGCCCTCAGGACAGACAACCCTCCAGGACAGACAACCCTCAGGGACAGACAACCCTCGGGACAGACAACCCTCCAGGACAGACAACCCTCAGGACAGACAACCCTACAACCCTCAGGACAGACAACCCTCCAGGACAGACAACCCTACAACCCTCAGGACAGACAACCCTCCAGGACAGACAACCTCAGGACAGACAACCCTCAGGACAGACAACCCTCAGGACAGACAACCCTCAGGACAGACAGCCCTCAGGACAGACAACCCTCAGGACAGACAACCCTCAGGACAGACAACCCTCAGGACAGACAGCCCTCCAGGACAGACAACCCTCAGGACAGACAGCCCTCAGGACAGACAACCCTCAGGACAGACAACCCTCCAGGACAGACAGCCCTCAGGACAGACAACCCTCCCAGGACAGACAACCCTCAGGACAGACAACCCTCAGGACAGACAACCCTCAGGACAGACAGCCCTCAGGACAGACAACCCTCAGGACAGACAACCCTCAGGACAGACAGCCCTCAGGACAGACAACCCTCAGGACAGACAGCCCTCAGGACAGACAGCCCTCAGGACAGACAGCCCTCAGGACAGACAACCCTCAGGACAGACAGCCCTCAGGACAGACAGCCCTCAGGACAGACAGCCCTCAGGACAGACAACCCTCAGGACAGACAGCCCTCAGGACAGACAACCCTCAGGACAGACAGCCCTCAGGACAGACAACCCTCAGGACAGACAACCCTCAGGACAACCCTCAGGACAGACTCAGGACAGACAGCCCTCAGGACAGACAACCCTCAGGACAGACAACCCTCAGGACAGACAACCCTCCCAGGACAGACAACCCTCAGGACAGACAACCCTCAGGACAGACAACCCTCAGGACAGACAACCCTCCAGGACAGACAACCCTCCAGGACAGACAACCCCCAGGACAGACAACCCTACAACCCTCAGGACAGACAACCCTCAGGACAGACAACCTACAACCCTCAGGACAGACAACCCTCAGGACAGACAACCCTCGGGACAGACAACCCTCAGGACAGACAACCCTCCCAGGACAGACAACCCTCAGGACAAACAACCCTACAACCCTCAGGACAGACAACCCTCAGGACAGACAACCCTCCCGGACAGACAACCCTCAGGACAGACAACCCTCGGGACAGACAACCCTCAGGACAGACAACCCTCCAGGACAGACCCCTCAGGACAGACAACCCTACAACCCTCAGGACAGACAACCTCAGGACAGACAACCCTCAGGACAGACAACCCTCAGGACAGACAACCCTCAGGGACAGACAACCCTACAACCCTCAGGACAGACAACCCTCAGGACAGACAACCCTCAGGACAGACAACCCTGCAACCCTCAGGACAGACAACCCTCAGGACAGACAGCCCTCAGGACAGACAACCCTCAGGACAGACAGCCCTGCAACCCTCAGGACAGACAAACCTCAGGACAGACAACCCTCGGGACAGACCCTCCAGGACAGACAACCCTGCAACCCGTCAGGACAGACAACCCTCAGGACAGACAACCCTCAGGACAGACAAACTCAGGACGACAACCCTACAACCCTCCAGGACAGACACCCTACAACCCTCCA
The DNA here is from genome assembly GCF_023373465.1 of Oncorhynchus keta. NCBI lineage: Eukaryota > Metazoa > Chordata > Actinopteri > Salmoniformes > Salmonidae > Oncorhynchus > Oncorhynchus keta. The sequence goes on along the minus strand of NW_026280392.1, from coordinate 9,165 downwards.
GGACAGACAACCTACAACCCTCAGGACTGACAACCCTACAACCCCTCAGGACAGACAACCCCACAACCCTCAGGACAGACAACCCTCAGGACAGACAACCCTCAGGACAGACAACCCTCAGGACAGACAACCCTACAACCCTCAGGACAGACAGCCCTCAGGACAGACAACCCTACAACCCTCAGGACAGACAACCCTACAACCCTCAGGACAGACAACCCTACAACCCTCAGGACTGACAACCCTACAACCCTCAGGACAGACAACCCCACTACCCTCAGGACAGACAACCCTCAGGACAGACAACCCTCAGGACAGACAACCCTCAGGACAGACAACCCTACAACCCTCCCAGGACAGACAACCCTCAGGACAGACAACCCTCCAGGACAGACAACCCCCTACAGCCCTCAGGTCAGACAACCCTACAACCCTCAGGACAGACAACCCTACAACCCTCAGGACTGAAACCCTACAACCCTCTCAGGACAGACAACCCACAACCCTCCAGGACAGACAACCCTCAGGACAGACATCCCCTCAGGACAGACAACCCTCAGGACAGACAACCCTACAACCCTCCAGGACAGACAACCCTCAGGACAGACAACCCTACAACCCTCAGGACAGACAACCCTCAGGACAGACAACCCTCCAGGACAGACAACCCTCAGGACAGACAGCCCTGCAACCCTCAGGACAGACAACCCTCAGGACAGACAGCCCTCCAGGACAGACAACCCTCAGACACACAGCACTGGTCAGTCAACATTGAGTTGACAGAGAAACTCAGCACTGGTCAGTCAACATGGAGTTGACAGAGGAACTCAGTACTGGTCATTCAACATGGAGTTGACAGAGAAACTCAGCACTGGTCAGTCAACATGGAGTTGACAGAGGAACTCAGCACTGGTCAGTCAACATGGAGTTGACAGAGTAACACAGCACTGGTCAGTCAACATGGAGTTGACAGAGTAACTCAGCACTGGTCAGTCAACATGGAGTTGACAGAGAAACTCAGCACTGGTCAGTCAACATGGAGTTGACAGAGGAACTCAGCACTGGTCAGTCAACATGGAGTTGACAGAGAAACTCAGCACTGGTCAGTCAACATGGAGTTGACAGAGGAACTCAGCACTGGTCAGTCAACATGGAGTTGACAGAGCAACTCAGCACTGGTCAGTCAACATGGAGTTGACCAGAGCAACTCAGCACTGGTCAGTCAACATAGAGTTGACGAGACACACAGGGAGAGGATCCTGGATCAGCCATCTGCTTGCCAGTAAAGTTATCATTTGTGTTATCATGTGTTATTATTTGTGTTATCATTTGTTATCATTTGTGTTATCATGTGTTATCATTTGTTATCATTTGTGTTATCATGTTATCATTTGTGTTATCATTTGTGTTATCATTTGTTATCATTTGTGTTATCATTTGTGTTATCATTTGTGTTATCATTTGTTATCATTTATTTATCATTTGTGTTATCATTTGTTATCATTTGTGTTATCATTTGTGTTATCATTTGTGTTATCATTTGTGTTATCATGTGTTATCATTTGTGTTATCATTTGTGTTATCATTTGTGTTATCATTTGTGTTATCATGTGTTATCATTTGTGTTATCATGTGTTTTATCATTTGTGTTATCATTTGTGTTATCATTTGTGTTATCATGTGTTATCATTTGTGTTATCATTTTTGTTATCATTGTTATCATTTGTGTTATCATTTGTGTTATCATGTGTTATCATGTGTTATCATTTGTGAAAGTGCAATGGCATCGCAGAGGAAGTGAGATCTAATGGTGTGAACTTTGAACCAAGTTGAATTGACGGTAATACAACAAAAAAAAAAACATTTGTTTGTGGACATGTGACAGGCAGCCATTTTGAGAACATGATTGTTTTGTGTGGACATGTGACAGGCAGCCATTTTGAGAAAAGTACAGCTGTTCATCTTCACTGAATGTAACTTTTATGAATTACACTTTTTTTTTTTTTTTTACTTTGAGACGATTAACAAAGTTTACACAACGTTGTCTTTATGACAGTTTACGACGGGTTTTCCAACTGAGCCTGCTGGTTTTCTGTTCTACCTCATAATGAACTGCCCCTACCTGGTCTTCCAGCTTTAAATCTGTCCCTAATTAGGGGAACATTGAAAAAACAACAACATTGGAACTGGCTCTGAGGTGCAGAGACGAGTTTGAGGGGCTTTATAGCAACAACGTCTTTGGAATGAACTGATTGGGTGGTTTTATAATGTCGGAGCTCTAGAACTCTAGAGACGACGAATCGCTAGTCCTTCCTTAAAAAAACACTGGTCTGGCTAGTGGAGTGTGAAGACACTACTTTAGTTGCTGTGTCTCAACGCATCGTAATGTGTGTGTAAGAGCAGGGAGACCTGGGTAATTGGTCCTTTCTTCAGGTGTCAACTGCATTGTTTTGCTGGCCTGTCATATTTTACTCTGCAGCAGAATGAAAGTGGCCCCGGGCCAGTATATAGAGGTTGTTTAAAAATCAAGAGTGGAATCAATACTTTTCTCTCTCTCTCTCTCTCTCTCTCTCTCTCCTCTCTCCCTCTCTCCCTCTCTCTCCCCTCTCCCTCTCCGCTCTCGCTCTCTCTCGCTCTCTCTCTCTCTCTCTCTCTCTCTCTCTCTTCCTCTCTCTCTCTCTTCCTCTCTCTCTCTCTCTCTCTCTCTTCCTCTCTCTCCCTCCCGCTCTCGCCCGCTCTCTCTCTCTCTCTTCCTTCTCTCTCTCTTCCTCTGCTCCCTCTCCCTCTCCCTCCCTCCCTCTCCCTCTCTCTCGTCTCTCTCTCTCTCGCCTCTCTCTCTCTCTCTCTCTTCCTCTCCTCTCTGCTCTCCCTCTCTCTCTCTCCCTCTCCCTCCTCTCTCCCTCTCCCTCCCCTCCCCCCCTCCCTCTCTCTCTCTCTGTCTGTCTGTCTGTCTGTCTCTCTCCAGCGCTTCCAGCTAGTCCCGTCAGAGATGAGAGAGTAGCAGGAGAAAACACACTTAGACGTTTATAAAAACCTTCCTTCTTAAAGACCTGGACAGATATGGGAACGATCCAAATGCCTCCCTGTTCACTTTTGTGGTGTTGACTACTGCTCTGTTCAGAAGTAGTGCAACTATACACGAAGTGCAGGAAAAGACCCTGGAGGACACAAAGATGGCCGCTGAGGGGGCGGGGCAATGGAACGGGAACAACTATCAAATATACTTTTTTAAATTTTTTATTTAACCTATATTTAACTAGGCAAGAACAATTTCTATTTTACAATGACGGCCTAGGAACACTCGGCTACCTGCCTCCCCCCTCTAACCACTAGGATACCTGCCTCCCCCCTCTAACCACTAGGATACCTGTCCTCCCCTTTAACCACTAGGCTACCTGCCTCCCCTCTAACTACTAGGCTACCTGCCCCCCTCTAAACACTAGACTACCTGCCTCCCCTCTAACCACTAGGCTACCTGCCTCTCCCTCTAACCACTAGGCTACCTGAAACCCCCTCTAAACACTAGACTACCTGCCTCTCCCTCTAACCACTAGGCTACCTGCCTCTCCCTCTAACCACTAGGCTACCTGCCTCCCCCTCTAACCACTAGACTACCTGCCTCTCCCTCTAACCACTAGGCTACCTGCCTCCCCCTCCTAACCACTAGACTACCTGCCTCCCCCTCTAACCACTAGGCTACCTGCCTCCCCCTCCTAACCACTAGACTACCTGCCTCTCCCTCTAACCACTAGGCCACCTGCCTCCCCCCTCCTAACCACTAGACTACCTGCCTCCCCCTCTAACCACTAGACTACCTGCACTCCCCCTTCTAACCACTAGACTACCTGCCTCCCTCCCTCTAACCACTAGGCTACCTGCCTGCACCTCTAACCACTAGGCTACCTGCCTCCTCTAACCACTAGGCTACCTGCCTCCCCTCTAACCACTAGGCTACCTGCCACCCCCACCTCTAACCCACTAGGCTACTAGCCTCCTCTAACCACTCGGCTACCTGCCTCCTCTAACCACTAGGATACCTGCCTCCCCCCTCTAACCACTAGGATACCTGCCCCCCCTCTAACCACTAGGATTCTTATCCCCCTCTAACCACTAGGCTACCTGCCTCTCCCTCTAACCACTAGGCTACCTGCCTCTCCCTCTAAATCCATCAGGGCTACCTGCCTCTCCCTCTAACCACTAGGCTACCTGCCTCTCCCTCTAACCACTAAGGCTACCTCCCCCTCTGCTCACTAGACTACCTGCCTCCCCACTCTAACCACTAGGCTACCTGCCTCGCCACCTCCTAACCACTAGGCTACCTGCCTCCCCTCTAACCACTAGGCTACAGCCCCCTCCTAACCACTAGGATACCTGCCACCCCCCCTCTAACCACTAGGCTACCTGCCTCCCCCCCCTAACCACTAGGCTACCTGCCTCCCCCTCCTAACCACTAGGCTACCTGCCTGCGCACCTCTAACCACTAAGGCTACCTGCCTCGCACCTCTAGCCACTAGGCTACCTGCCTCCCCTCTAACCACTAGGATACCTGCCTCCCCCACCTCTAACCACTCGGCTACCTGCCTCCCCCCTCTAACCACTAGGATACCTGCCTCCCCCACCTCTAACCACTAGGCTACCTCCTCCCCTCTAACCACTAGGCTACCTGCCTCCCCCTCTAACCACTAGGCTACCTGCCTCCTCCTCTAACCACTAGGCTACCTGCCTCCTCCTCTAACCACTAGGATACCTGCCTCCCCCCTCTAACCACTAGGATACCTGCCACCCCCACCTCTAACCACTAGGCTACCTGCCTCCCCTCTAACCACTAGGATACCTGCCACCCCCACCTCTAACCACTAGGATACCTGCCACCCCCCTCTAACCACTAGGATACCTGCCACCCCCCTCTAACCACTAGGATACCTGCCACCCCCACCTCTAACCACTAGGCTACCTGCCTCCCCCCTCTAACCACTAGGATACCTGCCTCCCCCCTCTAACCACTAGGATACCTGCCACCCCCACCTCTAACCACTAGGCTACCTGCCTCGCACCTCTAACCACTAGGCTACCTGCCTCCCCTCTAACCACTAGACTACCTGCCTCCCCCTCTAACCACCAGGCTACCTCCCTCCCCCTCTAACCACCAGGCTACCTCCCCCCCCCATCTAACCACTAGGCTACCTACCTCCCCCTCTAACCACTAGGCTACCTGCCTCCCCCTCTAACCATTAGGCTACCTGCCTCCCCCCTCTAACCACTAGGCTACCTCCCTCCCCCTCTAACCACTAGGCTACCTGCCTCCCCCTCTAACCACCAGGCTACCTGCCTCTCCCCTCTAACCACCAGGCTACCTGCCTCCCCCTCTAACCACCAGGCTACCTCCCTCTCCCCTCTAACCACCAGGCTACCTGCCTCCCCCCTCTAACCACCAGGCTACCTCCCTCTCCCCTCTAACCACCAGGCTACCTGCCTCCCCCCTCTAACCACTAGGCTACCTACAGCAGAGTATTCTTGATGAAAATACAGATTTTGACAGATTGTGGCTTTAACGACAGACAGATCAGATGTTACGACCAGAGACGGATCTCATATTCATTCATCTGAGACGGTATCTTATCTCAGCGGTATCTTATCTTATTTTATCTTATCTCAGCGGTATCTTATCTTATCTTATCTCAGCGGTATCAAAGGCTGGATCTGATACTCACAGTACAGTACGGAGGAATGAACCAGATACTGACCACCGATGACCAGGAGCTGGCAAACCCCCTTCTCCTTGGAGGACTATAAAGTCATTTCAGGCTTTGAGTTGTTTCATTGAAATATATATATATATATTATAAAACAGCTCTTTTATTGAAAATATTCGCACAGTGAAAACTTCATCAGGAGGATCCTCAAGGTTACATTCTGTTCAACTAATGAGCGATGGCCAAGGTAAATACACACACACGCACGCAGGCACACACACACACACACGCACACACACACACACACACACACACACACACACACACACACACACACACACACACACACACACACACACACACACACACACACACACACACACACACACACACAGAGGATTCATTCCCACACACTGCGAAGCCAGTAATATCTGAACCTGTTAATGATGTGCTGAGTAAATAAGGCTTTGATTGAATCCAAACAGATGAGTCTGTGTGATCGCTGCCATCCAATGGGATTAGTCTGTGTGATCGCTGCCATCCAATGGGATTAGTCTGTGTGATCGCTGCCATCCAATGGGATGAGTCTGTGTGATCGCTGCCATCCAATGGGATTAGTCTGTGTGATCGCTGCCATCCAATGGGATTAGTCTGTGTGATCGCTGCCATCCAATGGGATTAGGATGTGTGATCGCTGCCATCCAATGGGATTAGTCTGTGTGATCGCTGCCATCCAATGGGATGAGTCTGTGTGATCGCTGCCATCCAATGGGATTAGTCTGTGTGATCGCTGCCATCCAATGGGATTAGGATGTGTGATCGCTGCCATCCAATGGGATTAGGATGTGTGATCGCTGCCATCCAATGGGATTAGGATGTGTGATCGCTGCCATCCAATGGGATTAGGATGTGTGATCGCTGCCATCCAATGGGATTAGTCTGTGTGATCGCTGCCATCCAATGGGATTAGTCTGTGTGATCGCTGCCATCCAATGGGATGAGTCTGTGTGTCGCTGCCATCAATGGGATTAGGATGTGTGATCGCTGCCATCCAATGGGATTAGTCTGTGTGATCGCTGCCATCAATGGGATTAGTCTGTGTGATCGCTGCCATCAATGGGATGAGTCTGTGTGATCAAATGGGATTAGGATGTGTGATCGCTGCCATCAATGGGATTAGGATGTGTGATCGCTGCCATCAATGGGATTAGGATGTGTGATCGCTGCCATCAATGGGATTAGTCTGTGATCGGCTGCCATCCAATGGGATTAGGATGTGTGATCGCTGCCATCCAATGGGATTAGGATGTGTGATCGCTGCCATCAATGGGATGAGTCTATTAATGATCGCTGCCATCCAATGGGATGAGTCTATTATGTCCAGCTGCCATCCAATGGGATTAGGATGTGCGACAAGTCGCCTTCCAATAGGATTAGACGTGCGATCGCTGCCATCCAGCTCCCGGATTAGACTGCGCAATCGCTGCCATCCAATGGAGTTAGGCTGTGTGATCTCTGTCAAAGTGGAAATGCACTAGTCTAGGAAGAGATGGTTGCAGGGTCACATACAATGTGTGATGTAGTGTATGTGTGGTAGTCGTGTGCTATGTCCATATGTGGATTAGTGGTAGTGTGTTGTTGTTATCTAATAGTGATTAGCATGTGCGACGCTTTATCCAATGCGATTAGAGTCATGTGTGCATGCATTCTGCGTATGGGTGGTCTCGGAATCGAGCCACTACCCTGGCGTTACTAGCGTGATCTACCGACTGAGCTGCAGAGGCTACAATCACACTATGTTTTGTGAGGTAGTGTGTGTGTTATGTGAGGTAGTGTGTGTGTTTTGTGAGGTAGTGTGTGTGTTTGTGGTAGGTGTGTGTTTTGTGAGGTAGTGTGTGTGTAGTGTGTATGTGTAGTGTGTGTTTTGTGAGGTAGTGTGTGTGTGTTTTGTGAGGTAGTGTGTGTGTTTTGTGAGGTAGTGTGTGTTTGTATGAGGTAGTGTGTGTGTGTGTGTGTAGTGTGTGTGTTTGTGAGGTAGTGTGTGTGTTATGTGGTAGTGTGTGTGTTTGTGAGGTAGTGTGTGTGTTATGTGAGGTAGTGTGTGTGTTATGTGAGGTAGTGTGTGTGTTTTGTGAGGTAGTGCGTGTGTGTGTGTTGTGTGAAGTAGTGTGTGTGTCTGTATGAGGTAGTGTGTGTGTGTGTGTGTTTTGTAAGGTAGTGTGTGTGTTTTGTGAGGTAGTGTGTGTGTTTTGTGAGGTAGTGTGTGTGTTTTGTGAGGTAGTGTGTGTGTTTTGTGAGGTAGTGTGTGTGTTTTGTGAGGTAGTGTGTGTTTTGTGAGGTAGTGTGTGTTTTGTGAGGTAGTGTGTGTGTTTTGTGAGGTAGTGTGTGTTTTATGTGAGGTAGTGTGTGTGTTTTGTGAGGTAGTGTGTGTGTGTTATGTGAGGTAGTGTGTGTGTTGTGTAGGTAGTGTGTGTGTGTGTGTGTTTGTAGGTAGTGTGTGTGTTTTGTGAGGTAGTGTGTGGGTGTTTGTGTGAGGTAGTGTGTGTGTATGTGAGTAGTGTGTGTGTGTGTGATAGTGTGTGTGTGTGTTTTTCTGTCCCTTCTGAAAATGTTCCCCACCATCTGTATTTAACTTTCAAAACATTCTCTAACATCACTATGTCATTATTTTGCGGGTATTGTGTGTAGATATGGTGAGAGAAAACACACACCACATTCTGGAATAAGTCAAGGGGTTTGAAGGGCACTGTACACGCACCTACGCTCGTGCACAAGCTCACGCGCACTCACAAACACACCGACGCAATTTATTCTTTCAACTAGGTAACCATACAACCAGCGCCCAGGGGAGAGAGAGGAGATTGAGGTGGTGACCGTTGTAGGATATTTTGTTGACAGGTACGATGAGGAGAGCATTCTGAAATAGATAGATACACCGGAAAGGTTATCAAAGTTAACACTGAAACACAGACACGGCTAAATATAGAGAGGGAGGCAATGGTGGGAGGAGGGGAGGAGGAGGAGGAGGGAGGAGAGGAGGAGAGGGAGGAGAGGGAGGAGAGGAGGATAGGGAGGAGAGGTGGGAGGAGAGGAGGAGAGGTGGAGGGAGGAGAGGTGGAGAGGAGGATAGGAGGAGGGGAGGAGAGGAGGAGAGGAGGAGAGGAGGAGAGGAGGATAGGGAGAGGAGGAGCGAGGAGGAGAGGAGGAGGAGAGGAGGAGAGGGGAGAGAGGAGAGGAGGAGAGAGAAGAGATAGGAAGGAAGATTATCAAAGTTAACACTGAAACACAGACACGGCTAAATATAGAGAGGGAGGCAATGGTGGGAGGAGAGGAGGAGGGGAGGAGAGGAGGAGGGAGGAGAGGTGGAGAGGAGGAGGGAGGAGAGGAGGAGAGGAGGAGGGAGGAGAGGTGGAGAGGAGGAGAGGTGGATGGAGGAGGATGAGGAGAGGTGGAGGGAGGAGAGGAGGAGAGG